>NC_142535.1:3915000-4147500 GCF_056151865.1 Erythranthe guttata
GCCTAGAACTCCTTTCTGGCCTGAACTCCCTTCAGTGACGCGGTTGATCTCCCAAGAGATCTATACAGCCAATCTGTATATGTTGACACATCCAACGATGGCACAGTTCTGTTCAGCAGAACGTTTCAGCGATTCTTCAAAGCAACGGAGTGATTTTTCTCCCAAAAAAGTGTCACGGTCTTTGTGAGGAGAGGAGCCTTATATAGGCGTGAGATGGGCCTCCAAAGACCTGTCTTCCAAAGGAATCGAATAACTAGGAAACAGAATCCTAGTCAATATCTAGTTCTAATCTAGATAACCATAAAAGATTCCTAACAAGAATGAAGTACTAGGAAATAAATCTAAGTCCTAAAGTATTACAAAGGTAGGACTCTAAATTTCCAAAATAAACATGGGAACAAATCTTTAGCCAATCTTTACTTCCCAAGTGAGGCGGATTTCTTCCTTCGTGGAAATCTGGCGCCAACAATCTCCCCCTTTGGCATAGATTTGGTCAGAACCCATGTTTAACAAGAACTCCCCCTGCAGATAAGACGGAAAGAGAAAAGACTCCCCCTGCATCACAGACTGTTAGCACTCCCCCTGCATCACAGACTGTTAGCACATAACATCACATACTGTTAGCACAATAGCAGTGCTACTTAAGTATTTCCTGCAGTGAGACAAATAAGAGAGATATAGAATCACTCCAAAATTAACTCAAAAATAGTTATCAATGCAGATAAAGAGATAACATATAGAGTCAAAGATGCAAAAAGAAAATAATACTAGCTATTACAGACCAGAAGTAATAGCAGATAGTTTTTAAGAAAAAAAACATAAAAACGAAAAACATAAATCTCTGCTTTAGTAACTAAAGCCAGAGAACAAATCATCTTCATCACGAGAGCTGGGCTGTGGAGGAGTGAGGAGGGATGCCTGCTTTTTGCCTTTATCTTTGGTCTTGGTGGAAGCCGCAGGAGTTGGAGTTGTTGCTACTCCCCCTTTCTGACCAGAATGTGCCAAAGTCCTAAGCAGCTGATCTTGAATAGAGGCAAACCCTTGAGCTAGCTGAGCCTGGATAGACTCCTGAAAACGAGTGAGCTCATCCTTGGTGACCACATCAACTGGCGGCGAAATAGAGGCAGCTACAATGGGAACAGAGGCAGCCACTATAGGAGCCTTCTTCACACGTGGGACCGTCTGAACAACAGTAGGATCGACAGGAGGCAGATCAGCAAAATGTTCAGAAAGGACCTTACCGTGGATAGTGATTGGACGGCCAGGAGGGTCCAGTAGAGTGGCATCACGAGTGGGCAGGCCTTGTTTGATCAGAAGCTGGTAGATCAGAGAAGGAAACGGCAGATGCTCACGCTCGGTCCGGGAATTGGCTAAGGCACCAATCTGAGTGAAAACTAATTCACCAATATTGATCTTGAGGTCGTGAGTGATGCACCATAAAAACTCAGCTTGGGTGGGATTGAGAGTAGCATTGTGAGTAGTGGGAAACCAGTTGGAAATGCCTATTTTAAAGAGGACTGAGTACAGCTGAGTCAGCTTAGACACATGAAAAGCCGACTTTGGACCAGGCCATTTTTTCAGAACTTTGGCAGTGAGGACAGAGGCCAGAGTGTCTTTGGAAACAGAGGGTTTGGAAGAAACCTCGTTTGGACATTTATAAAACTCATTAATCAAGGCAGGTGTCACAGAATAGAAAGACCCCCTCACATACACTTTCCCATACCCACGAGACCCCACAACAGAAAAGCGATCAGAAAGATTGGCATAGAACTCAACAATAACAGATCGTTCAAAAGGTTGTGCACTCACAATAGTGCCAAGCAACCCTTGAGTTTTTAGAAGACGGAAAATCCCAGACAAAGGTAAGACAGACCTAGACAAAACACGCTCAGGAGAGCAGGCACGCTTACTCATACTATCCTAATTTTCTTTAGCAAGAGCGGAATAGAAGAGAGGAGAGAAACAGTTACCAGCAGAGAGTTGAGAGCTGTTGGGTGCTAAATACCAACACGCAAGTGTACGTATCGCAAACAAGTAGTAAAGTAGACTCGTGAGAGTCGGATGTCGATCCCACAGGGAATACGCAAATTATTTAATCCTAAGTACCAAATCCTAACAATTGTGATTTTTATCCAGCCTACGCAGGGTTGTCAAATTAATTAACTAAATAAATTAAACTAATTAAGAACGCAAGTAATCACGAGAAAAAATCAATAATAAACGGATCTAGGATTTTATCTTCCCCCTATGCGATAATTCTTCACCCAATTAATTTCCTATCATGCAAGTTACGATTCTCGATTATTAACCCAAGACACGCAATTATACATAACCAGCTGTCGCTGCGTTATAAACCTATTATTCATAAAAGATTCACTATATGTCTATGCAAACCTAGTATAAATAAAGCATTAAATAACAAGTCTCGTAAACGGCTACCTAAGGTATTATCTGTATGTCTACGATAATACATGCAATCAACACACGCATTCGGTGAAAAACTACTCAAAGGCTCTTCTATCCCTGTTCTAATTATTAAAACGATCTGTCAGTCAATTCTAACAATAACAAATAGCAACATAAGTTAGCTACGCTCATGCACTAAATAAGATCAAGATAGAAGAAATAATCGAAGAATTAAACTTGCATAAAAGTCGAAAAAGAGGTTCGAATCACCACATAGGGTTCCAATAAAATCCTAGAATAAAAACTTAGCTACTCATGTTCGTAACGAAAAGCATAATAAAAATACGGAAATTCATAAAAATCAGAAAAGAAAAGGAAAAAAAAACTAGGATGAAGATTCGTCAAGTCTTCGTCTTCGTTCTCTTGCTCCTCGATTGCGTGTAGAAACGATAAAAACTCCAAATAAAAATAAAAGGTAAAAGATTTTAGATAGGTCTAATTGTGTGCTTGTGGCCTTTAAATAGGGTGCAAAAGTCTAATAGGGCGGGTTTCCTTGTATAATTGAGTTCCCTTCACTGCGCCATCACGTCCACCCGGACGGCCGTGTGAGATTTTGAACTAAAATCCGCACGGCCGTGCGGTCTTTAATTCTCCAGATTTCTGATTTTTTCACTTTTGGCCCACTTTTTCTCTGAATTTGCAGTTTTCACCCCAAAAGTTGCCAATTCTTCAATTTGCACCTAAAATACAAATAATAGCCATATTAAGCACCAATTATCGTAAAAACACATCAAAAGCTCCAATTAAAAGGTACAATTAAGTGTATAAATATACACTTAACACACCCCCAAACTTGAACTTTTGCTTGTCCTCAAGTAAAATTAAATTAATAACACAAAACAAAACCATACATCTCATTACATAGATCGATTGGTCAACTTCGCGTTTTCAGAACTTGCAATTATCATGACAATTCATAGGTATTCGCAAGCTTAACATTCAACGGCACTTAGTCACTCACTATTACCAAAAACCACAAGTCATACACTTGCTTCAAGTATCCAATATTTGCAAGTTAAAGATAGAAAGAATTTATACTTACATGCATATATTTGACTCCAAATACTCACCAAATTATTTTACTCAACTAATATTGAACAATAAGCTATTGGGATCATTGGGGCTTTGTGGCTTTCAATTGTTAGGCTCTTTGGTCCGAGGTAGGTAATATGGGAATGTGTGGCTAATTTTCTTGAATTGAGGTGATTACGCCAAAATTTGAAAGATAGGCGTTTGAAACAATGAATTCACCTCTAGGGACTTAAATAAACTCGATTCTCCAAAATTCACACGTCAACACTTTTGCCTTGAGACAATGGATCGATTTTTCAACACAACTCAACAACTAGTCCTTATTTCTCCCTTCTAATCTATTCTTCTTCTTCTTTTTTTTTTTTTTTTTTTTTTTTTTTTTTTTTTTTTTTTTTTGCATATCTAAGGATTTAGATATATATATATAAGAATTTATTTCGAAGAAGAAGAAAGATCTTATAAGAATTTTATATCTTATAAGAATTTTATATCTTATAAGGATTTGCATATCTTATAAGAATTTTTATTTCGAAGAAGAAGAAAGATCTTATAAGAATTTTTCGACCGACCACCAAGGGATAATTATTCAAAAATCTCCACTTTTCTACCTTCTACATATTGGCTAAAAGAAAGAACACCTTTTCTCCGAGGCTCAAATCAAGGTTCTAAGGATAATTTGACAAAAAGGGTAGGCTTGAAAGGCTCAAACGGTTCAAAGAAGGCCCAAATCATATCCCAAATCACTTACTATCAACACTTCGTATCATAAATGTCCTAAGGTGAGATTTAAAACCTAACAAAGCATGATTGAGCACAAATAAATTTCAAATTTAAAATGCAAAACATTCAACCAAAGCAATGCACAAGGTGTGATTCCTAGCAATAATTTACTTCTACGTTCCGTTGAATCGAAAGCTAAACAAATATCTACTCCTTATCAACATAAAACAAGCAATTTCATCATCAAACATTGACCATCTCCCATCATCGTAATTCATCGATGCATCGAATTGTTTTTTTTTTTTTTTTTTTTTTAATAAAACGAAAATAATAAAACGGCAACTAAAACAAAAACTAAAGCATGCAAAATAAAATAAAATAAAAACACAAATAAAGCGCACATAAACGAAAACAAGTAGTTAACCACCCCCAAACTTAAAATTCACATTGCCCTCAATGTGATTCGCCCGGAGTTTAAGGATAGAAAACACCTGTTTTTAAGCGTCGGGACCATCGCCGGGTTGCTCACCAACTCCACCATGTGCATGAGCATCATCCTCCTCGTCATCCTCCAATAGCTCGGGTACCGGCTTAATAATCGGTGCGGGAAAAATCGTCGAACACCTTGTGGGCGTTCTTGGTGGAATGGGTTTTTCGAGAAAATTTCACCGTTCTTGAATCTCCCTGCGCAAATCAACAACAAACCCCCTTGATTACGTATTATATGTGTGTAGTTGGTAAATTTTCGGTGAAATTTGTCAAAGAAAAGGGAAAATTTCGAAAAAGGAAGGCGAGGGTTCGAAGTGGGGGAGAGAGGGGATTTGAAATTATGAAATTTGCTTTTTTTTTTTCTTTTTTTTTTTTTTTTCCGCACGGCCGTGCGAGATTTAGGTGAAAAATCCGCACGGTCGTGCCCTTTTCCTATTTTGGGCAGTAGCCTCTTCATAATTTCGGACGGCCGTGCGAAATTATGGCCTAAAATCCGCACGGCCGTGCCATTTGGTGAATTTGGGCAGTAGCCCTTCTTAATTTAGGACGGCCGTGCGAAATTATGGCCTAAAATCCGCACGGCCGTGCCATTTGGTGAATTTGGGCAGTAGCTTCCCCGAAATCTCACACGGGCGTGTGAGATTTCTGCCTCTTTCTTGCACGGCCGTGTGAATAATTGCAATTGGGTCCCTGAAAAATAAAAACTTCTAATTAGTGCCCAGAAACTTTTTTTTTTTTTTTTTTTATATAAAATAAAATAAAAGCAAAACTAAAAATTTAAAATAACATAAAATACAAAAAACGAAAGCTCGGGTTGCCTCCCGAGAAGCGCTAAGTTTACAGTCTTCAGCCGGACTTTGTCTGCTTCTTTGGTCAAGCTAACGTGACCGAAGTCACTTGGCAATTGAGTTCCTCTCCCCGATGACGCTCGTTTGATTTTTTAGGTGGCCACATCCTCCTTGCACGTTCATCACCGTTAGCACCCCAACTCTTTTGACTATCTCTCGGAGGAGTTGAAATTGAGTCCGCACGATATACTTGCTCCTTTCGACTGCCGTTTCCGCCGCCATCTCCTGCACTCAAAGATGCTTTCCCATGGTCTAAGATCAAAACGTCAAAATCTTCATGATTTGTAAAATCCACAAGATCAATAGCATAACAATCTTTATTATCACATGGATTTTTATTAGCGCTAAAAACGTTAAATTTGATCGTTTGATCGTGCACCGTCATTGTAAGATCACCACTAGCACAATCAATTAGAGTTTTCGAAGTGGCTAAAAACGGTCTCCCTAAAATAAGAGGTATCTCCTTATCTTCATCTATATCGAGTACAACAAAATCGACCGGGAAGATAAATTTGTTCACCTTTACTAGCACATTCTCTAAAATACCTTTTGGGTAAACTAAAGACCTATCGGCTAATTGAAGAGTTATAGCCGTAGGTTCAATCTCACCTAACCCAAGATTTTTAAAAGTGGAATAAGGCATAAGATTAATGCTAGCACCTAAATCAATAAGTGACCTAAAATTTTTACCTCCAATAGTGCAAGGGATAGTGAACTTACCTGGATCGCCGAGTTTTTGTGGAAGGGGCCGTGTAAGAATTGCACTACATTGTTCCGTGAGTTGGATCATCTCGTTCCCTTGCAATTTCTTCCTTTTTGTTACGAGATCCTTGAGGAACTTCACCCACTTTGGCATCTTTTGAAGGGCTTCAATAAACGGAATATTTACTTGGATTTCCTTCAGCTTGTCCAAAAATCTCTGATAATCGGCATCGAGCTTCTTCTTTATAAGCTTCTGAGGATATGGAATTGGAGGGGCTCGTGATTTCACTGGGGATGATAGTGGTTCTTCGTGAGTTGCTTCTTTTTCCCCCATCACGCTCGGCTCCTCGATTACCGTGTTTTGCTTCTCCTGAAGTGGGGCTTCCTCCAATTGCCCCCCATTCTTTAAACTCACAGCGTTGCACTGTTCGACGTTGTTCTTCCGAGGATCTTCCGTATTCGACGGCTGTGCTCCCGATGGCCTCGCGGTTAGCTGGGTTGCAAGTTGACCCATTTGTGTTTCCAAATTTCGGATGGAGGCTTGGGTGGTTGTCATGAATTGCGCCAAAATATTTGCGAGATCTACACCTTGAGGTTGAGCTTGAGGCGGATTTTGGAATCCGGGAGCTGGTCGTGAATGATTTGGCGGTTGACCTTGAGGTGTTGCTTGCCTTTGTCCTTGCTGAGTTCCTCCCCACCCAAAGTTAGGGTGATCCTTCCATCCCGGATTGTACGTGTTGGAGTACGGGTTCCTCTGTTAGCGGTTGGTGTCATGCACATAATTCAGAGACTCCGTTTCTTCTATGCGTTGGTCGGGAACTTGGACTGCATGGACTTGCTGAGTTTGCAAAGCCGCTACTTGCTTCGATAGCTTCTCCAATTGGGCCGTGATTGCAGTGACTCCGTCTAACTCCAAAATTCCTCCCGTCTTGACTGCTCCGCTATTCGACGGGTCCGATGCCCGCATGTATTTATTTCTAGCGATTCGTTCCAAGAGCTCGTATGCTTCGTCGTAGGTCAAACTCATGAACATACCTCCACCTGCCGAATCAAGCACGGTTCTCGAGTTGTCTTGCAATCCATCGTAAAATATTTGCAATTGGCGCCACTCTTGAAGTCCGTGATTCGGGCACCTCCTTACTAGCTGCTTGAACCGCTCCCACGTCTCGAATAGTGCTTCACCGGCTTCTTGTATGAAATTTTGAATTTCTCTCCGGATTCTCTCAGTTTTTGTTGGGGAGTTGTATGTGTTCATGAAAAGTTGAGCTAGCTGGGCCCACGACGATATGGAGTGAGGTGCACGAGTTTGCAACCATTCTCGGGCTGCTCCTTGTAGGGAGTGCTTGAACAGGCGGAGTTGCAGTGCTTCGGGTGATACTCCATTCATCTTGTGCGAATCACACGTCTCGAGAAAATTCACCAAGTGGAGATGTGGATCTTCATGAGCTAGACCGCTGAATAATCCATTGTTTTGGAGCATCGTGAGGAGTCCCGCTCGAATCTCGAAATTGTTGGCTTCAATGGGGGGCTGCTGGATGCTTGATTGGAACCCATTGAGTGCCGGAACGGTGTACTCGTGCAAGGCTCGTTGACGCGGTGGTGGATTAATTAGCTGGCGTTGGTTTTGCTCGTTGACGATTTCTCTCGCCACATTAGGTGGTTGCCTTTGGTCACCTTCCCCACGATTATTCTCGTCTTCCATCGTTGCTGGAGTGTTTTGGGCTAACCGTTGATTTCTCCTGGCTTGCCTAAACGTTCGTTCAATTTCGGGGTCAAGAGGTAGCAGGCTCGTATCGTGTCCTCTTCGCATAAAAAGTACCTAGAACAAAATAAATAATAAAAAAAAAAGAATTAAATAAAATAAAAAAAAAATTGGCTGAAGTAAGAAAAATTGATCAAATTTAATATTAGGATAAATAAATAATTTAGCCGTATTCCCCGGCAACGGCGCCAAAAACTTGTTGGGTGCTAAATACCAACACGCAAGTGTACGTATCGCAAACAAGTAGTAAAGTAGACTCGTGAGAGTCGGATGTCGATCCCACAGGGAATACGCAAATTATTTAATCCTAAGTACCAAATCCTAACAATTGTGATTTTTATCCAGCCTACGCAGGGTTGTCAAATTAATTAACTAAATAAATTAAACTAATTAAGAACGCAAGTAATCACGAGAAAAAATCAATAATAAACGGATCTAGGATTTTATCTTCCCCCTATGCGTTAATTCTTCACCCAATTAATTTCCTATCATGCAAGTTACGATTCTCGATTATTAACCCAAGACACGCAATTATTCATAACCAGCTGTCGCTGCGTTATAAACCTATTATTCATAAAAGATTCACTATATGTCTATGCAAACCTAGTATAAATAAAGCATTAAATAACAAGTCTCGTAAACGGCTACCTAAGGTATTATCTGTATGTCTACGATAATACATGCAATCAACACACGCATTCGGTGAAAAACTACTCAAAGGCTCTTCTATCCCTGTTCTAATTATTAAAACGATCTGTCAGTCAATTCTAACAATAACAAATAGCAACATAAGTTAGCTACGCTCATGCACTAAATAAGATCAAGATAGAAGAAATAATCGAAGAATTAAACTTGCATAAAAGTCGAAAAAGAGGTTCGAATCACCACATAGGGTTCCAATAAAATCCTAGAATAAAAACTTAGCTACTCATGTTCGTAACGAAAAGCATAATAAAAATACGGAAATTCATAAAAATCAGAAAAGAAAAGGAAAAAAAAACTAGGATGAAGATTCGTCAAGTCTTCGTCTTCGTTCTCTTGCTCCTCGATTGCGTGTAGAAACGATAAAAACTCCAAATAAAAATAAAAGGTAAAAGATTTTAGATAGGTCTAATTGTGTGCTTGTGGCCTTTAAATAGGGTGCAAAAGTCTAATAGGGCGGGTTTCCTTGTATAATTGAGTTCCCTTCACTGCGCCATCACGTCCACCCGGACGGCCGTGTGAGATTTTGAACTAAAATCCGCACGGCCGTGCGGTCTTTAATTCTCCAGATTTCTGATTTTTTCACTTTTGGCCCACTTTTTCTCTGAATTTGCAGTTTTCACCCCAAAAGTTGCCAATTCTTCAATTTGCACCTAAAATACAAATAATAGCCATATTAAGCACCAATTATCGTAAAAACACATCAAAAGCTCCAATTAAAAGGTACAATTAAGTGTATAAATATACACTTAACAAGAGCCCACAGATGAATCAGAGGATTCAGAACGCAAAGGGTCATCCTCAGGAATAGGCTCAGAAGAAGAGGATTGTTGACTTCAGACACGGAGGCAGGAGAGGAGGCAGATGGGCCTTCGTGTTTTCGATTAGAGCGGCGGAGTTGAACAGGAAACTCAACATTGCGGGGGGTAACCTCTGGATCTGAGGGCAGATCATCTTGTGGGGTTGCAGAGAGGCTATCACCGTTCAGAGCAGTCACGCCGGTGTCGACAGGGTCAGGCACATCACTAGTCTTGAGACTTGGTGAAGGTGAAGCCACTGGAGTAGAAACGGGATCCAGATCTGTGGTGACAGGAGCAGGAGAGACATCCACAACAGTAGGGCGGACTTTCTTTGAGGATTTTCTGGACTTCTTCTCAGCAGGCGAGGCAGATGGGGTGTGGCGTCGTTTCTTGGAGCCCTCAGCAGATCGATTCTTGCCCATGGTGAATAGAGAACACAGAGAAAAACAAAAGAAAAAGGAACGGCGGAAAAAGAAGAGAAAGAATAAAGTGTGAGAAGCAAACCCTAAAAGAGGCGGATATTTAAAGCACAGGGACCGAGAAAATAGGCAGAAAAAGAGAGGACTCTTCGGATACTGGATATTTTCAAATCAGAATAAGATCCCACAAAATCCGCCACCAATAACAAGCAAGATATTCTCCACACGAAACATCAAAAAATAAAGAAGGCAGATGACATGGCTATAGCCACGTGGCCAGAGACAACTAGAGCCAAAGCCCAAAGATTTAAAAAAAATTAAAAAGAAAAAAAAAACTTTTTAAGGAAAAGAAAATCAAGAAGATCACAAGATTAAAAGTTGAGGGCTTGGTTTTCATGAATTAATTAGATAATCTTAAAGAGAATCACAATAGAAGGCCACCTAGCAAACTCTTGGATGCACGATATAGCTATAACCCCATGACCATACCCAAGAAACCATAATTTAGGTAAATTTTAAGGGTTATGAATGCATATGCGATTAGCACAGCAATTCGATCGTGGACTTCAAGGAGAATTTCCTAATATATGCTTGAATATCATCCCAACCCCTCCTTTTTTTTTTTTTTTTTTTTTTCGAACTATTTTTTTTCTTCCTTTTTTTTTTTTTTTTTTTTTTTTTTGAGTTCGAACTAATTTTTCTTCTCCTCCCTTTTTATGTTGATATGATGTTCAAGCAAACATTAGGAGGGCAACTTCCTTAAGAATCCACATAGCTTTTAAATAGAAGTCAGAGATGCATATGCGGTAGCATAATTCTCCCAATAGAGGTATGATCTTTGAGATGAATGAGGTCATAGTCATTGATCACTCCCGATAGAGGGGGCAGCACACTTCTATCATGGTTATCTGTGGAAACAAAAATTAATTCACAAAAACTAACACACAAACAATTAGTCAAAATGAACCTCCAATCATTCCTAGTCCAAAAACAGTGATGTCACATTTGTAGGTGACACATATAATGTCCGATTAAAAAATTCAAGTGCAATCCGGACACAAACTTTAATTGCACTTATCATAGAAAATTCAGTTTTGCACATGGCAAATCCCAAGCGCTTTACGCAAGGAATCAAACCTAAGGAAATCGAGGGGCTTTGTAAAAATATCAGCTAATTGATTGTCTGTGGACACATAATCTATAGTCACACGTTTCTGCTCAACTAATTGCCTGATGAAATGGTGTCGAAGATCTATGTGTTTGGTTCTAGAATGCTGGACAGGATTTTTTGAGATATTTATGGCACTTTCATTATCGCAGAATATATGAAGGAGTTTTTCATGAAAGCCATAGTCATTCAACATATGTTGCATCCAAAGAAGTTGAGTGCAACAACTACCTGCAGCTATGTACTCAGATTCAGCTGTTGATAAAGAGATGCAGTTTTGTTTCTTACTGTACCAAGATACTAGGTTGTTTCCCATGTAGAAACAGCCTCCAGTAGTACTTTTTCTGTCATCCACATCTCCTGCCCAGTCAGCATCACTGTATCCTGCAAGACAAGTATTAGTATCTTTGGAGTACCATATCCCTAGTTCAAGAGTTCCACTCACGTATCGTATGATGCGTTTGACTGCACTTAAGTGACTTTCTTTAGGATTTGATTGGTACCTAGCACATACTCCTACACTGAAACAGATGTCAGGTCTACTGGCAGTAAGATAAAGTAAACTTCCAATCATACTCCTGTATAATGTGGGATCCACGTCTGTGCCCTCACAGTCGCGTCCCAACTTTTCAGTAGGACTCATCGGAGTTTTTAGAGGTTTTGCATTATCTAACCCAAATTTACTTACCAGATTCTTGGCATACTTGCTTTGTGTGATGAAAATTCCATCCTTCATCTGCTTTACCTGCAAGCCAAGAAAGTAAGTTAGCTCTCCAACCATACTCATTTCAAATTCGTTTGACATTTGAGAGATAAACTCATCTTTCTTGTGGTCAGAAGTAGACCCAAAAACAATATCGTCCACATAGATTTGAGCCAAAAGGATTTCGTTTTTAAAATTTTTGACAAATAGTGTTTTATCTACCCCACCTCTTCTATATCCTTTTTCGACTAGAAAGGTTGTAAGTCGCTCATACCAAGCCCGAGGGGCTTGTTTGAGACCGTATAAGGCCTTTTTAAGTTTATAGACATGTTGAGGTTTGAGTGGATCTTCGAAACCTTTTGGTTGTTCGACATATACTTCTTCATTTAAGAGACCATTTAAAAACGCACTTTTTACATCCATTTGAAAGAGTTTAAACTTTAAATCACAGGCAACTGAGAGTAAAAGACGTATTGACTCAAGACGTGCTACCGGAGCGAATGTTTCATCGAAATCTACTCCTTCAATTTGGGTGTATCCTTGAGCAACAAGACGAGCTTTGTTGCGAGTTATATTACCAAGTTCGTCCGTTTTGTTTTTGAACACCCATTTTGTACCTATAACGTTTACCTGGTCGGGTCGTGGAACAAGTTCCCACACTTCATGTCGAGTGAACTGCTCAAGTTCCTCTTGCATAGCTTGTACCCAATACTCATCAAGAATTGCTTCTTTGATGTTTTTTGGTTCTATAGTAGAAGTATAGCAAACATACCTGACCATTTCTTGGTAATCAACTTTGGGCTTATTTCGAGTTTTCATACCTTCATCAAATTCTCCTATCACCTGTTCAGAAGGATGATTTTTTACAACTCGTTTTGATGGTCTTTTTCTTTCTTCTGTGCTTTCCTTCGCTGCTGGCACGCCTTCTGTGCTTTCCTTCACTGCCGTCACTTCCTCTGTGCTGACGCCTGGCGTTTGTACTGGTACAATGGTTTTTCCAGGATTAGCGTCTTCCTCATCCATTTCTGCAGATAAAACATCGTTAAATGTTACATTAATGGATTCCATAACATTCATTGTACGTTCATTATAAACGCGATATCCCTGCTGTTTAAAGAGTAACCAAGAAAGGTACCTTTGTCTCCTCTTGCAGAGAACTTACCGAGTTGTTCTCTATCGTTCAGGATGTAACATTCACACCCAAAGACCTGAAAGTAACTTAAGTTAGGCTTCTTACCTTTCCATACTTCATAACTTAAGTTCTGGTCTGAGGTGTACACAGTTTATGGTGTAGCAGGCAGTGCTCATAGCTTCAGCCCAGAACTTTGTGGCCACTCTTGCTGAGATGAGCATTACGCGAGTCATTTCTTGGAGAGTTCTGTTCTTTCTTTCTACCACACCATTCTGCTGTGGTGTCTTTGGTGCTGAGAATTCGTGGGAGATACCGTGTTTATCACAAAATTTTGTGAATGAAGAATTTTCAAACTCTCTCCCATGATCGCTTCGAATTCTTCCAATATTGCTGAATTTTTCAATTCGCAATTTCTTGCACAGAGTTTTGAACTCATAAAAGGTATCTGACTTTTCCCTAATGAAGCGTACCCAAGTAAACCTTGAGAAATCATCAACACAAACTAGAACATACCTTTTTCCACCAATGCTCTCGGTTTGCATTGGTCCCATTAGATCCATGTGAATGAGTTCCAAGGTCCTGCTAGTTCCTGCATGATCTGTGTTCTTGTGAGATGTCCGTACTTGTTTTCCCAGAGGACAGTCACCACATGACTCAGGTGTGTCAGTCTTCAGTTGGGGTATCCCTTTCACGCAACCTGTATTAACAAGACGGATTAGATCATGAAAATTTAAATGACCTAGTTTCCGATGCCAGAGATCAGTGAGATCAGAAGAAGTGTGATGACATTGATCCGATTTGTCAATCTGATCAATTTTGTAGCAATTGTCTGATGACCTGTATCCAGTTAGAACACAATTTTTGTTTTCATCAAATACTTCACACTTACGCTTTGTGAACAATACAGAGTCGTATAGATCACACAACTGACTTACACTCAGAAGATTTGATTTCAAACCTTCCACATACAGAACATTGTTCAAGTTTGGCAACCCTCCAACATTTAAGTCTCCTTTTCCCTTTACATAAGCCTTATTTCCATCTCCAAAAGTAACCTGTCCACTAGACATGTTATGCAGATTTGATAAGAAATTCCTTTCACCTGTCATGTGTTTGGAACATCCACTGTCAAAATACCAAGAGTTAGTAGCACATGCATTTAAAGATAAAATAGCTGACCAGCAGTTAGTACTATCATTTGTCATCCTTTGTTTATGAGAGTTGTTACTTTGAGAGTAAGTAACCCACGCAGCGGATTTGGATGTCTGATATGCTAACTGTTTATTTATCAATTTCCATCTTTTAAAGCATTTAGGCCTGACATGCCCTATTTTGTGACAGAAGTGACAGATAGGAATAAACTTAGTAGGATAGGTTTGGTTGTTCACACAAGAAGATGTGGAATTGACAAATCTGATCTTTTGGTTTGACCCAGTGTTAGCATTAGATTGTCCATCAGTATACCCTAACCCAATTCTTTTGGAATTGGAAGGATGAGCATTTATGATTTCATCTAATCTATTTGAGGGAAGAAATGCAGTGCGATTTAACTTACTGACAGAGGCATCAAACACTGTGCTAACAGGCGGTGAAGCATCTTGGTGATCATTAGCATGTAAGTTTGGAAAAAGATTTTTCCTCACCCTTTTTGCTCTTTCACCATCATAGTCCTGCCAATATTTCAACAAATCTTTGAGATTGTCGATGTCTCTTTGTGCGAAGTCCTGTTCCACTTCAAAGACTTCAATCTCCATCTCAAGTTCATCAATCCTGTCATTCAGTTTTGTGATAACTCCTTTGTTTTCTTCCTCTTGTTTTTTGATTCTTTCTTTCAGGAGTTTATTTTCATTACTAACTTCATGACATTGCTTCAGGAGATCATCCAATTGTGTTTGAAATTGTTGGATGGACTCTTCACCTTCATCTTCTGATTCGTCACTCCCTGTGGACAGAAAAGGCATATTTAGATTTTCGTAATTTTCGTTTTCCTGTGTGACATACCTGAGATGTGGCGGTTCTGTGCATGTGATTTCCTCGAGTGTGGCTTCTGTGATTCTGCAAGTTCCACAGAAATCATTGTTTGTATCATCGTCACTAGCTTCACTTTCATCATCAGACTCTGAGGTGTCATCACTCCAAGTTGTGGCAAGTGATTTTCCTTGTTTTTTCAGAGTGTTAGCACATTCTGCTTGGATATGACCATAACCATGACACTCTCTACATCGAATTCCCTTTTTGACTTCTGGCTTGTCTGTAGAGGTCCTAGGTTTTCTCTCAGAGTTTGTAGGATGTCCATTTCTCTTGATGAATTTCCCGAAATTTTTTGCTATTAAGGACATGGATTTTGTGAGCTTGACTTCAAGTGCTGACATAGGACCAGTAGGCACAGATGTTGTGGTGTCCGATACAGTTTGCAGAGAAATTTTCCTTTCCTTGTCCATTCTGCTGATGTTTAACTTGTTTTCAAAAGTTTGTAGATTCCCAATCAGATCCTCAAGTCGCAATGAGTCCACATCACTTGCTTCCTCTATGGCAGTGATCTTGTACGCGAATCGGTCTGGCATGGATCTGAGTACTTTTCGTACAAGTTTAACTTCAGGATAAGTTTCACCGAGGCCGTGAGCTTCGTTTGATATGTCACATAATTTGGAATTAAATTCACTCACGGTCTCATTTTCTTCCATACGAAGATCTTCAAACCGGGTGGCAAGCATTTGAAGTTTGGATAGTCTGACTGAGGCAGTTCCCTCGTAGGCTGTTTGGAGTTTCTCCCATGCTTCTTTAGCACATTCACACGCCGAGACAATCTTGAATTGATTGATATCAATTCCATTGAATATAGCATTCAAGGCCTTGGAATTCATATTTGCTGCAATTTGTTCGGCTTTGCTCCAGTCTTTCTCATGCTTCTCAGTTTCAATCCCTTTCTCATCTGTGGCAACTGGTCTCTTCCATCCAGTTAACACTGTTCGCCATGCATCTTCATCCATTGACTTTATGAACATCTTCATTTTAGTCTTCCAATAGGAGTAGTTGGTTCCCGTTAGCAGTGGTGGGCGAGTAGTGGAACCTCCTTCCATATGAGAACTCATAGTACCTACGAATAGTAAATGGCAAATAAATCAAATTCCCAAAATCACACACTATGTATATCTAGTGAGAGGCTCTTGATGCCAATTGTAGATTTATATGCCTATAGAAATCAGTTGGTCTAAGTTGTAACAGTTAAGTTGTGGAAACAGTATTCAGTTACAACTGTAAATCTTGTGTTGTCACAGTTATACTCTACTTAAAGTAAATAAACAGAACACAAGAATTAATGTGGTTCAGACACAATTGTGCCCTACATCCACGTGGACCTGCAAACACGATTTCACTAGTTCAGATTTACAGTGTACATTAATAGGACTTATTAAAAACACTAAAGACTCCCTCTTTATGTAATATGCCGTTCTTGTACATAACTCGAACTTCGTGTTTCGTACAGCAGCTCCACACCGCGTGCCTAGAATTCCTTTCTGGCCTGAACTCCCTTCAGTGACGCGGTTGATCTCCCAAGAGATCTATACAGCCAATCTGTATATGTTGACACATCCAACGATGGCACAGTTCTGTTCAGCAGAACGTTTCAGCGATTCTTCAAAGCAACGGAGTGATTTTTCTCCCAAAAAAGTGTCACGGTCTTTGTGAGGAGAGGAGCCTTATATAGGCGTGAGATGGGCCTCCAAAGACCTGTCTTCCAAAGGAATCGAATAACTAGGAAACAAAATCCTAGTCAATATCTAGTTCTAATCTAGATAACCATAAAAGATTCCTAACAAGAATGAAGTACTAGGAAATAAATCTAAGTCCTAAAGTATTACAAAGGTAGGACTCTAAATTTCCAAAATAAACATGGGAACAAATCTTTAGCCAATCTTTACTTCCCAAGTGAGGGATTTCTTCCTTCGTGGAAATCTGGCGCCAACAACACCAATTCAACCACACTCTAAAAAGTAAAAAATCAACGACAAATAATACTTGCTAGGTCCGACCACTGCTTAGATCGGGCATTTTCGCAGGGAAAGAAAGCAACAATCATAGCTAACCCGACGACTAATCCGATCACTAAACGTGCTACAAAAGACATTTACCTCCTAAACGGAGCAAGAATCGACGACTAGGGCTTAAGAGTAATTTGGGGGAAGTGAAACCAACCTAAAATTGCCAAGCTTCAACGACCGACTGAGCAAGACCATCTTAAATTACGACGATTTACAACAACCAAGAAGTAAGAGCAGATCATTAAAGAGGAGATGGAAGAAAGGTTGCGGGAAAATTTGAATTTGTACCTGGGTTTTCGACGACGGGAAATCCCAGGAGCTCACCATTCTTCAAAGATTAGGGTAAGAATTTGGTGTGGGGAGAGAGAAAGTATATTTACACTCTCTTTTCTCTGTAATTCGACTGATTTATCGAGGACAATTTCGGAAGCGTAATACAATGTGAATCCAGGAAGAGGGGCTGGACAACGTAATCTCAAGTGGAGAGGTGTGATTAGGTAATCTTGGAATTCAAGGAAATGGAAGGATAAGATACCGGGCCTTTAATCAATTGCGGGCCAATGTATTAAAAACCTAACTACATATTAGCACTAATCAGTCAATCTTGCTTTTTCATTTCAAAGCAAAAGGCCCCTAAATATATCTGTAGCTCTACACAAAACAAAACCCCAAATTCAAATTGGGGAGAGCCCCAAAGCCCTAAACTCCGAATTCACTGCTCAAAACCATGGCTTCGAAGCTTCAATCTTCAGGTAAGTAATCTTCCTCTGTAAACCCAAATGATTTACATATTCAATTTGCAAAGATGATGGCACTCGTACGCCGAAATCTCACCTCTTCAATTTCGAATCGCTCTTTATTATATCTCTGCTGCAATTCCCATTTTTTCTCTACTTCCCAAACCCTCGCCGCTTCTCCTACTGTTCTTGATATCTTGTTGCATAAACACCACTTATCCCCCGAGGTGGCTTCACTAGTTGACTCAGATTTGAGATTCAGTAATCCCACCGACCCGGTCAAAGCCGATTCAGTACTCTCGTATTTCAGAGATAGCGGCTTTTCGACCACCCAATTGGAGAAGCTCGTCAAGTACAGGCCTCGACTTCTCGCGTCGAGTGTCGAGAAAACCATCAAACCCAAGATCAAGATTTTCCAAGATTTGGGGTTTTCTTCACAAGACATCGGCGATATAATCACGAATAATCTGACAATTCTGCATTCGAGCGTCGATAACATCATCGTCCCCTCGTTAACCGTGCTAAAACGCCTGTTGGGTTCCAATCATGACGTGGCAAGACTCTTACGGTTGTGCTCGTGGTTTCTGACGGTCGATTTGGAAAAGAATATGGTGCCCAACGTCGAATTCTTGAAGAGCTACGGCGTACCCATGGAGCGTATTCTCGTCATACTCTATCATAACCCGAGGTGTCTTCTGATCAAGACCGAGATCATGAAGAACTCCGTCGAAAGAATCGAAAGAATCGGGTTCAATCGGAGCTCGAAAATGTTTGCCTATGCGATTAGGGTCGTTTCTATGATGAGCGAGGAGATGTGGGAGCGGAAGCTGCAGGCTTTTCGGGATTTGGGATTTTCGGAAACGGAAACGTTGGCAATGTTCAGGAAGGCGCCGACGTTGTTTACGAAATCACCGGAGAAGATAAAGACCGTAAAAGAACTTGTGCTCGAAACAGGGAAGTTCAGTATTTCGTCATTCGTGAATAACCCGGTTTCTCTTGCTTGCAGCATCGAGAATAAGTATAAGCCGAGGTTTCAAATATTGGGGATTCTTGAAAGTAGGAATCTGATTAACTATTGGCCTGGTCTCTCGACAATTTGCAAGTTGCCCGATGATAAATTTTTTGGGAGATATATTGGGCCTCATTTGAGTGAACTTGGTGGTCAAGTGTACGTCGCAAACAGTTATTGGCAAAAGGAAATATTAAAACCGTAAAACATCCGCTCGAAGGAACTGGTCAATTCGAAGCTAACCAACGAAAAATAGGTACTTGGCTGATTTATGATTATGTGGATTATGTATTTGGCTCCTTAAATTATATGGTCCCGTTTGGCTGCCAAGATAAGCCAAGATTAACTAAGTAGTTGGACTTAATTTGATGTTTGGTATCCCCAATAAATTGTCTGGTCGACCCACCAAAATTATTTAATCATGGCTTATCTTGGCTTATCTTGCCTTCTAGTATGTTTTTTTTGTTGGACGTCGCAAGCTCCAATAAAATAATTGGGTTTCATCAGACTATTTAATATTATCTTGGCTAATCTTATCTTGCCAACCAAACGGGGCCTATATATATATTGTAATTGCATGTGCCTTTTGATTTTAAGGGCTAAGATTGGCTCATTTCATGTGACAGAAAGTATTCTGTGTGACCACCTAAAATTTGTATTTGGTTTCTCCTAATATTGTTCGGATCTTGGAATTTTGTCGGGACAAAACTAAAAATATTCCGACGCGAAAAAAATACATTTTTGTGCTTTATTTTTAATGTTTTCTTTATGGGTTATAGTTTGTGTCCTTGTGTTTTGTCTCATTGTTTGAACTCTCATTTATCGAAGAACAAATATAAACCGTATACAATATGCATAAGAAATGGGTGTGGTGTCTGAATGTCTTCTTTATTGTTTTTATGTATTAGGGTAAATTACAACCACGGTATGGTCAATTTATGAAAAATCCCCTCTTGTTTGGATAATTACATCTATCCCCTCAACTATGATTTTTTCTTACACCTCCACTCTTATGGCCTCAAATTCTACACAATCATCTAGATTTCATGGAATGTGATCTAGTTTAAACTCGTTTTGTGTAAAAATATAATTTCTGATGTACCACAATCTGATATATATATACAAGCCAAAAAACACGTATTATGATCATCAAGCTTCAAAATGTGGAGTTCGAATGGGATAAAACGGGTACAAAAGTGATAATATTCCATAAAATCTCAAAGATTCGACTAAATTTGAAACCGCAAACAAGAGGGAGTTTTCGTAATTTGACCATACCTCAGGGTGTGGTTGTAATTTATCCTATGTATTAAATTATGTCTTATAGGTATTATACAAACCCTTTTTTTTATATGTGGTATTTGCAGGGAATTTTGTTATTATTTATTTGGTTTGTGCAAATTAAATTATTTTGGTTAGAATGCTTTGATTTGAATTTTGAAGTAGCGCTTTTTTGATTCTTTCTCTTCTTTTCTCTTGTTCTACTTTGAATTGTGATTCTTCACCCGACGAATTCCTCTCCGCTTTTTTGATTCTTTCTCTTCTTTTCCTCTTTTTTTTTCTCAATTTCTGGTATTCCCACTTTGGTGATGGACTTTTGAAGTCATCTCAGTCATCTCTATCTTATGTGTGTGTATTGGCTTTCTGGTTTTTGAATACTCCGGTTTTCTTTGTTTTGTTTATTAAGCCTACTTTTCTTTTCGGTTTTCTTTGTTTTGTAGCTTTTCGTGTACAGTTGATAATGGTAATTTGGTTGTTGGACTTTGATGTTGTTGTAATGTCCTTTTTTGTTGTTGTTTTTTTTTTTTCTGATAATTTTTTTTGGGTGTCTTCTGTACTGTACTGCCGAATATGGCAGAATTTTTTTGACATTTATAAATAAAGGAAAACTCGACCCTGACCCGAAATAGTCGGGTACCCGACTATTTTGGGTTTGTGTAATGCTTTTTATGCAAAAAATCCGAATAACCAGTTTTCATTTGTTCTGATATATATATATATGTATTAGTATTTACCATGTGATACACGGGCTATCATTGTTTACTGTTAAGTATATACGAAATTTAAAATATGTGGAAGTAACATATATTAAAAAAAAATTAAAAAAATTATTGATTAAATAAAAAAGTATTACGACATAAATATAACACATCATCTCATTAAAAACTGCAGGGAAAGGAAAAAGGAATATTTTAACCAAGGAGTACCATCCTCCACCATGAAAAGTGAAATGAACAAAAACACTTGAAGAAGATCAAGATAACTAAACACATATTCAATAACAATCTATAAGACACAACTTTGATGAACTAAAACCAAAACAATTCCTATGACTAAAAAATTAAAATCCAACACCAAGAATAAGAAAAAATGTAAAAAAACAAATAAATCTTATCTTTTTACTGGAACATTCAGACACATCTTTAAACATAAATTAGGAGGCTAATCACCAAAAAAGAAAGAGAGAGCGAGAAAATTTGGAGGACCAAAGATTACAAACGAAGCTACGATTTTTTCTAGATCAAAATACTCCCGGAAAAACACCTCAAAATTTGTGAACGAGACAGAAAGTTGACTCTGCTGCCTACGTACGATAACCATGGACTCGCTCAAGGCTGAAACACGTCCCTTGCGTATACGCGCATTATTTTTTTGGTGAGCTCGAACAGACAACCATGAACATTTTATTTTTCAACTTGTCCAATAATGAAGCGATTCTTAATTTGGTCCCTTAGTTTTTTTGCAGAAACCTCCTGGGGTGGTTTTTGTCCTTTCACAACCGGTCAACGGCAAAAAGTTAATTAGGTCGTGTGTGTGTGGGCTTATGAGATCCTACACCCGATGAAATACACCATGTAGTTTTAAATCATAGATTTACATAAATAACTACCAACTAAGCACACATGCACATGAATGTGTGTTATTATGGATAGATCAATGGTGTAAAACCATATGGTGCATTTCACCAGGTGTATGTTCTACAAACCGTCTGAGTATATTGTCTAAAAATAAATATCAGAGGGTATTTGCTTACTTTCTTATGATACGGGGGAAAGCACAGTTGCGATTTTCATATAGGGTAATAAATTCAATAAGCTAATTTTCTTTTTCTTTTGAAATAATTCAATGAGTTTACAATTGAAATTTGAAAGCATTCCCCTTCGAATTGACAAAAATTGTTTGAAAGTTTGCTCAATTTCTACATTTCTAACCTCCAAAATAATTCCTGTAAACTTACAGAATTCGAATGAGGTAGTCGATGAATTGTTCTCCATTAATCACCAGCGTTCACCAATTTGCAGGCGTGGAATATGCGCTATCTTGTGCCAGTCCTCCCCCTCCCCTCTCTCGCACCGCCTTTCCAATTCCGAGCATTTCTCCACACACAGATACCGAAGATTCGTCATTCCTTTCACACTATCCGGAATCGATGCTATCTTCGAGCAACCGTAAATATCCAGTGATTCAAGACATTTCAAACCATCCAACCACTCCGGCAGTGAACTCAGCACATGAAGGCGGTGCAGTTTTAGAGATTGGAGCGAATATGCAATGTGTTGCAATGCTTCGGGCACGCGCACCATCTTAGAAAGATCGTCGAGCTTCAGCTCTTTCAAGCAGCGAAGATATTTAATACCTTCCGGAAGATCCACTATTTCCGAGCATCGGCTTACTTCTAGTTCCTCTACACAAGTCAAGTCGCAACCAGCATTGAGGCAAACACGCCAGCTTCTCGCTATCCACAACATGCAAGCGTTTTAGTGATTTTAGGGATTTCAGCCCTTCTTCCGGCAAGCAGAGCTCGTGTGCTCCGTAGATCCACAAATCGTCGAGACTGGTTAGGTTTTGCAGCGTCTCGATTGGAATGCATGTCGTATTCTTGTCAATGTCCACGAGAAGGAGAGTAACGGTGTACAGGTTCGACAGTGAAGCCAGAGTTGAGCTACTGCAGCTCAAAGTCTTCAATTTTTTTAGGTATGAGAGTGGCGGCATTACTAATGAAGAACAATGCAGAATGCATAGCTTCTCGAGATTTGGGAACGCTTCTCTCGTCGTTTCCTCTTTCGACAACCCTTTGAGATTCGGGAGAGAACGCAAATACAGAGTTTCCAGAGATGGAAAATTTACGCATAACGTATTTCCACTACGAACTTGACCCTCGATAATGTACTCCACCGCCGCCACATTATCCAAAGTCAAGGACTTAAGATGAGGTAGCTCTCCCAGTTGTGGTAGACGCAAACAATTCTCGCAGTATGATATGTGGATTTCGACTACTTTGTCCAGAGTCGAATTCGACATCCAAATCGGAAAAAATCTACCCCTGAATCCCCGAATCCCTAAACTTTTGAGGTTTCGGTGAGGCTCGAGTGATTCCAACACCTTTTCATCTCTCTCTTCCACCTCTAATTTTGATGCAATGTTGTCACTTCCCCACACTAAACTCAAACGGTGAAGGTTTTTCTTCTCTCTAAGATTTGCCTTGTTTGCATCGACGGGGTTTTCCACTCTCTCCAGATGAGAAATTGTTAGCCTGCCACCGAGGTTCAAGCCCTGTAATTCTTCGAGCCGATTACCTCTATCACGGCCCACTACGAACAGACTCAATGTTCTGAGGCAGGTAAGTTCTCCGATTTTAGATGGCATCTCCTTTAGTGATTTGCATGATTCTAAAAGTAGATGACGGAGATTAATCAAGCATCTCGTCTTCTTCGGTAAAGCTACGAGATCCTTGCAGTAATCCAAATTCAAAACTTGCAAATTACAAAGACTGGATAACGACTCGGGGAGGGTACGAATTCCAGTCTCGGACAAATTCAAGTGTCGCAAATGTTTCAGACGGCCTACTGCATATGACAATTCATTTATCCCCGTCCTGCTTGCATCTAGTATCCTCAAACGACAAAATTTCGTCAAGATGAAAGGCATGTCCATCTCAGGTTGATTACTCGTAGGGAAGGCAACGGATTTTTTTCGTAAATTTACCTGGCGTATTTTGCTATTCGGTGCAGTGCTTGTCAGATTCCTCTGGATATGTGCTCCTGTGGTTCTGTCCTCCATGATTGATTGGGCGAGATCATGAACGAGATCATGCATAATCAAATTGGTTTTAATATTTGTACCCGTAACGATTTGCAAAAGGGATCTCAAGACTAGCTCATTGCATATTTCGTTGCCAACATCCTCCACTTCCAACACGCCCTTTGATGAAATATATCCATGCGCCATCCACATAAAGATCAATTCGTCTTTCCGAATAAAAGTGCCCTTGGGAAAGACTGCACAATAAGCAAAACACTGTCTCAACTCTAGAGGAAGATGATAATAACTCAACCTCAATGCTGGTAGTATCAGATTTTCTTCTTGAGGTAATTCCCATATTTCACTTTCTTTTACGTAATTCCACTCATTCTCTGTCCTCTTAAACCGCAACAGACCTCCAAGCGCCTTAGCAGCCAGAGGAACACCGGCACATTTCTTCACTATTTGCTTCCCGATGGGTTCGAGATTGGAGAATTTATCCTTGTCTTGTCCGAGTGCACGTTCCCGTAGAAGAGTCCAACAATGCTCTTCTGACAATCCCGTCAAGTAATGCGGTGGAAGTGTTCCCATTGTATCAACAACCTTTTTGAGGCGTGTGGTGATGATAATTGAACTCCCATTCGAGCCGCACGCGAGAGCATTTCTTAATTCGGACCACTTCTGTTGATCCTCGTTCCAAACATCGTCCAGCACAAGCAAGTATCGTTTCTGGTTCAGCAACTCCCATAGGCAGAGCTGTATACTATCCAAGTGCATTAAGTCTGAAGAATTTGCAGTACCGGATTCAATCACGGCTTTCATTATAGTCTTGAGATCGAAATTTCCAGAGACGCAAACCCAAATTCTTTTGTCGAAATGCTCGACGACCCTTTGATCTTTGTAGACTAATTGAGCGAGGGTCGTCTTGCCAAGGCCTCCGACGCCAATTATGGGCAGGACGGTAATTCCCCGATCGTCTTTCATCTGGTTGACCAGAATGCCAACAATCTTCTCTGTATCTTCTTCTCTACCGTATACAAGATGAGGCTCGTTCAAACAGGAACCGGTCTCACGCGCGGCAGCAAACTCGATCGGCTTATAACGTACAGTCGTCTCACGCAAATGGAACTTATCACGCTCTGCGGCAACCGCATCCAATTGTTGCGTGACTCGCTTCATCCTTCGTCCAATTTTGCGTTGAAACAGAATTTTCTTCAAGCTATTATAGCGTCTTGATTTGCTGCTTTTGTGCTCCAATTTCGAGACTTCAGTCGGACACTCATCCAATATGTCATCAATATCAAAGGCAAGATCGTTGAGTTTGACCAGCCAATTATGTATGGACTTGCTCTGAAGCTGCTTCATTTCGGCGTCTTCGAGCACAGCTTGAATGGCGGTGAGGGTGCTCGAGAGCTTCTTCATCTCTTCATCCACACCGATAATCAGTCCAATCTCAGCTTGGATCAATGAGCACAAATTTCCAACAAGTACATTAAGAAATGCCTCTGCCATATCTCAACTAATTGAAACGCTTTCAGGATTTATTTTTGTTAATTGTTCGGATGGGTATGAACTATAATGGGAAACTGTGCAGATCTTTATATGTCAAAGTAAACGCATCTTTTCAACTTTGTTGCGTGTCTCTAAACTCAAACAATTAACTAATTGTCTTAGAAGTAAGTGTAGTAGTACTTTATAATTTTTGTCAAGTTGGATACAAATAATTGATATTATTATAATTTATAATATTGTGGTTGGTTGAAGCTTTTGCATACAAGCTTGCATTAAATACTGATATTGTGTTTGAATAATGGGTAATTTGGCACTTTGCACCCTCGAATGATATGCCATTGACACTTTGGACCATTAAATTGAAAAAATGGCATAATACATCCTCCAATTACAATTTATTTGGCACTTTCCACCCTACTTCACCTTTTGGCTACAAAATAGAGGAGAAAATACAATTTGCACTCCTGAACTATGGAGTTTGTCACAAACATCTCCTCAACTACAAAACGTACCAAAATGACCCATGTTATTTATGGTCAACGTTAACAAACCTCACACCGTTCATTTTATTGTATATTTACTAATTTGTCCTCACAATTTGCTTACAAAATTGGGCACATTCAACCACCTCCACCGGTTTTCTCTCTCTTATCTCGCCGGCGGTAGGGGTGTAAACGAGCCAAGCTCGCCTTATTTCGTGAGCTCGAGTTCGAGTCGCTAAGGCTCGAGCTCGAGCTCGAGGAGCCTATATTTTTTAGCTCGAGCTCGAGCTCGTT
The DNA here is from genome assembly GCF_056151865.1 of Erythranthe guttata. Lineage (NCBI taxonomy): Eukaryota > Viridiplantae > Streptophyta > Magnoliopsida > Lamiales > Phrymaceae > Erythranthe > Erythranthe guttata. Next base: position 3,941,043 of record NC_142535.1, read on the forward strand.
GTGTTTCTAAGGAGCTCGAGCTCGCGCTCTAGCTCGTATACGAAACGAGCCCGAGCTCGAGCTCGTCACAACCAAAAACCCATGCATCAAATTTATTTTTTCAATTAGAAAAGTAATATTATTCTTTTTTTATTTATTATTAATAATATCCATTATTATATATTATTAAGATGTATTAAAAAATATAGACAAAAGGTAAAGCTCGCGAGCCTGCTCGCTAGCTATCGAACAACTGAAAGGAAGCTCGAGCTCGACTCGTCGAAAAGCTCGGGCTCGTGAGCTCGAGCTCGAGCTCGATTTTTCGAGTTCGAGTATGAGCTTTTTTCGAGCAAGCTTCGGAAGCTTGCGAGCCGGCTCGTCTCATTTACACCCCTAGCCGGCGGTGCCTTTCTCTACTTCCACCCCTTTGAAGTGTTCAACCACATCTCAATATTCACTCAAAATCAACCAATTAGCCCAACTCAGTCTCGTCATGAGCCCTCAAATCAAGAAATACTTAATTGGATGGCGTCCGTCGTCGGTGATCCCAACAATCCCTCCGCCACCGCTGCGAATAATATCTTCAACGAAGATGAAGAAAGGTCCGACCAAAGACGATTCCGCCGTTGATAAAACGTATTATGAAAATATAAATGTTGCTTGTAGAATGGGTACGAAAGGATAATGACTGGACTCTTGTAGAGAGATTATTGTGAAGTTGAGCATGATGATATTACGACAAAGAGTGATGATGATTTGATTGTAATAATGATTCAAATAATGAGAACGAAAAACTTATGTTTCATGTCTTTAATCTAGTTGAGATGTACAGTTCTAACTCTGAATTAAGCATGATTTTTAGCACCCGAACAGAATTAAGGCAATCAATACATTCTCATGCCATAAGAACAAGCAAGAGCATAAACATTGCAAAAAATGAAAAGAGTTGACTACACCCTAAGGGTGGAGGCTTCATGCACATAAGGTTAGAGATGAGTGCACATATCAGATAAGGACTTACGATCCTAATCACAGCTGCGGGATGAGTTTTCAGGTAAAAAACTTCAAATCTAATTCGTTGCCTACTAAATATTTGAGTAAATTCAAATCTGATCCTAGGAGAAATGTGAAAGGGTTCAGAGTTGATGCCATGGAGGATACATGCAAGATGTTATATTTCCTGTTATCAAGCATACACTAGAAAATTTGCTTGTTACTACGAAATTTTTCGCCACGGTAAAAGACCGTAATAAAAGGTACTTTTTACTACGGAACAACTCTCAAGTCGAAGTAAATACTAGGATTTACCGTAGAAAAAAAGTATTTGGTACGGCCATTTACCGTAGCAAAGCTTTTGTCACGCCCGTATATGCTACGGGGCAAATTCGTAGCAAATACGTAGCAAAAGCCTTTTTAGTACGAATTTGATACCTTTTAATACTGTTAATGATCGTAGTAAAAAGCCATTTTTCTACTAGTGATATGAAGCTAAAAATAAAGCTATAGAAACTATTGAGAGAGTTCCGAAAGAGCAATACTGATTGCTATGGGATTTTTTTGATGAAGTAAAAAGAACTAATCCCGGTAATATCGTAACAGTTGGGACTGATCAGCCAGCTGGTGAAAACAAATTTGTTAGACTTTATATGTGTTTCTGTGCTTTGAAATTTTGATTTTTAGCTAGTTGCAGGCCATTTATTGGAGTCGATGGTTGTCATTTAAAGGGGATAGATAGAGGAGTGTTATTAATTGTTGTAGGGTGTTGATCCCTCAGATCTAGGGGTGGAAATTGGAACGGAATTTCTAAATTCCACCAATTTCGATCTGAAAATATCTGTTAAGTGTATATTTATACACTTAATTGTACCTTTTAATTGGAGCTTTTGATGTGTTTTTACGATAATTGGTGCTTAATATGGTTATTATTTGTATTTTAGGTGCAAATTGAAGAATTGGCAACTTTTGGGGTGAAAACTTCAAATTCGGAGAAAAAGTGGGCCAAAAGTGAAATAATCAGAATTCAGAAGATTTGAAGACCGCGCGGCCGTGCGGGTTTTAAGCTTATATTTCACACGGCCGTCCGGATTGACGTAGGGGCACAGTGAAGGAAGTTTAATTACACAAGGAAACCCGCCCTATTATATTTTTGCACCCTATTTAAAGGCCAAAAGCACACAATTAGATGGATCTTTTTACAAGCAATCGAGGAGCAAGAGAACGAAGACGAAGACTTGACGAATCTTCATCCTAGTTTTCCTTTTTACTTTTCTTTTCTGATTTTTATGAATTTTCATATTTTTATTATGCTTTTCGTTAAGAACATGAGTAGCTAAGTTTTTATTCTAGGATTTTATTGGAACCCTATGTGGTAATTCGAACCTATTTTTCTACTTTTATGCAAGTTTAATTCTTCGATTATTTCTTCTATCTTGATCTTATTTAGCGCATGAACGTAGCTAATTTATGTTGCTATTTGTTATTGTTAGAATTGATTGACAGATCGTTTTAATAATTAGAACAGGGATAGAAGAGCCTTCGAGTAGTTTTTCACCGAATGTGTGTGTTAATTGCATGTATTATCGTAGACATACAGATAATACCTTAGGTAGCCGTTTACGAGACTTGTTATTTAATGCTTTATTTATACTAGGTTTGCATAGACATATAGTGAATCTTTTATGAATAATAGGCTTATAACGCAGCGACAGCTGGTTATGAGTAATTTCGTGTCTTGGGTTAATAATCGAGAATCGTAACTTGCATAATAGGAGATTAATTGGGTGAAGAATTATTGCATAGGGGGAAGATAAAATCCTAGATCCGTTTTATATTGATATTCTCTCGTGTTTAATTGCTTTCTTAATTAGTTTAATTTATTTAGTCAATTAATTTGACAACTCTGCGTAGGCTGGATAAAAATCGTAATTGTGAAGATTTGGTACATAGGATTAAATAATTTGCGTATTCCCTGTGGGATCGACATCCGACTCTCACGAGTCTACTTTACTACTTGTTTGCGATACGTGCACTTGCGTGTTGGTATTTAGCACCCAACAAGTTTTTGGCGCCGTTGCCGGGGAATACGGCTAAATTATTTATTTATCCTAATATTAAATTCAAGCAATTTTTCTTACTTCAGCCAGTTATTTATTTTATTTAATTATTTTCTCTTTTATTTTGTTTTAGGTACCGTTTATGCGAAGAGGACACGACACGAGCTTGCTACCTCTCGACCCCGAAATTGAGCGAACGTTTAGGCAAGCCAGGAGAAATCAACGGTTAGCTCAAAACGCTCCCGCAACAATGGAAGAAGAGATTAACCGTGGGGGAGATAACCAAAGGCACCCACCGAATGCGGTGAGAGAAATCGTCAACGAGCAAGAGCAACGCCAGCTAATTAATCCACCACCTCGTCAACGAGCACTGCATGAGTATACCGTTCCAACGCTCAATGGGTTTCAATCAAGCATCCAGCAGCCCCCCATTGAAGCCAACAATTTCGAAATTCGAGCGGGACTCCTCACTATGCTCCAAAACAATGGATTATTCAGCGGGTTGGCTCACGAAGATCCACATCTCCACTTGGTCAACTTTCTCGAAACGTGTGACTCGCACAAGATGAACGGAGTAACACCCGAAGCACTGCAACTCCGCCTGTTCAAGCATTCCTTACAAGGCGCAGCCCGAGAATGGTTACAAACTCGCGCACCGCACTCCATCTCGTCTTGGGCCCAGCTAGCACAACTCTTCATGAACACATACAACTCCCCAACAAAAACTGAGAGAATCCGGAGAGAAATTCAAAATTTCATACAAGAAGCCGGTGAAGCATTATTCGAGACGTGGGAGCGGTTCAAACAGTTAGTAAGGAGGTGCCCGAATCACGGACTTCAAGAGTGGCGCCAACTGCAAATATTTTACGATGGGCTACAAGATAACTCGAGAACCGTGTTCGACTCTGCAGCTGGAGGAATGTTCATGAGTTTGACTTACGATGAAGCATATGAGCTTTTGGAGCGAATCGCTAGAAATAAATACATGCGGGCATCGGATCGTCGAATAGCGGAGCAGTCAAGACGGGGGGAATTTTGGAGATAGACGGAGTCACTGCAATCACGGCCCAATTGGAGAAGCTATCGAAGCAAGTAGCGGCTTTGCAGACTCAGCAAGTCCATGCAGTCCAAGTTCCCGACCAGCGCGTAGAAGAAACGGAGTCTCTGAATTATGTGCATGACACCAACCGACAACAGAGGAACCCGTACTCCAACACGTACAATCCGGGATGGAAGGATCACCCTAACTTTGGGTGGGGAGGAAATCAGCAAGGGCAAAGGCAAGCACCACCTCAAGGTCAACCACCAAATTATTTACGACCAGCTCCCGGATTCCAAAATCCGCCTCAAGCTCAACCTCAAGGTGGAGATCTCGCAAATATATTGGCGCAATTTATGACAACCACCCAAGCCTCTATCCGAAATTTGGAAACACAAATGGGTCAACTTGCAACCCAGCTAACCGCGAGGCCATCGGGAGCACTGCCGTCGAATACAGAAGATCCTCGGAAGAACAACGTCGAGCAGTGCAACGCTGTGAGTTTGAGGAATGGGAGACAATTGGAGGAAGCCCCACGAAAAGAGAAGCAAGACACGGTGATCGAGAAGCCGAGCGTGATCAGGGAAAAAGAAGCAACTCACGAAGAACCACTATCATCCCTAGTGAAATCACGAGCCCCTCCAATTCCATATCCTCAGAAGCTTATAAAGAAGAAGCTCGATGCCGATTATCAAAGATTTTTGGACAAGTTGAAGGAAATCCACATAAATATCCCGTTTATTGAAGCCCTTCAAAAGATGCCAAAGTGGGTGAAGTTCCTCAAGGATCTCGTGACAAAGAGGAAGAAATTGCAAGGGAACGAGATGATCCAACTCACGGAACAATGTAGTGCAATTCTTACACGGCCCCTTCCACAAAAACTCGGCGATCCAGGTAAGTTCACTATCCCTTGTACTATAGAAGGTAAAAATTTTAGATCGCTTATTGATTTAGGTGCTAGCATTAATCTTATGCCTTATTCCACTTATAAAAATCTTGGGTTAGGTGAGATTGAACCTACGGCTATAACTTTGCAATTAGCCGATAGGTCTTTGGTTTACCCAAAAGGTATTTTAGAGAATGTGCTAGTAAAGGTGAACAAATTTATCTTCCCGGTTGATTTTGTTGTACTCGATGTAGATGAAGATAGGGAGATACCTCTTATTTTAGGGAGACCGTTTTTAGCCACTTCAAAAACTCTAATTGATTGTGCTAGTGGTGACCTTACAATGACGGTTCATGATGAAACGATCAAATTTAATGATTTTTGTGCTAATAAAAATCCATGTGATAATAATGAGTGTTTTACTATTGATCTTATGGATTTTACAAATCATGAAAAATTTGATGTTTCAATTTTGGACCATGGGAAAGCATCGTTGAGTGCAGGAGATGACGGCGGAAAAGGGAATCGGAAGGAGCACGCGTATTGTGCGGACTCAATTTCAACGCCTCCGAAAGATAGTCAAAAGAGTTGGGGTGCTAACGGTGATGAACGTGCAAGGAGGATGTGGCCACCTAAAGAATCAAACGAGCATTATCGTGGAGGGGAATTCAATCGCCAAGTGACTTCGGTCACGTTAGCTTGAACAAAGAAGCAGACAAAGTTCGGCTGAAGACTGTAAACTTAGCGCTTCTCGGGAGGCAACCCGAGCTTTCGTTTTTCTTATTTTATGTTATTTTAAATTTTTAGTTTTGCTTTTATTTTATTTTATTTTTCTGAAAAAAAAAAAAAAAAAAAGTTTCAGGGGCACTAATAAGAAGTTTTTATTTTGCAGGGACCTAATTGCAATTATTCACACGGCCGTCCGAGGGGAAAAACGGGCATATTAAAAGGGGTTTTTCCAAACCCCAATTTTCACAATTCCAACTCCTCTCTCTCTCCTAAATTCGAACCCTAACCCTCTCGCTTCGAAAATTCTTTTCTTTTAAAATTTTCACCTCAAATTCACCAACCACGCACACATAACGCATAATCTCGGTGGTTTGTTGTTGATCTGCGCAGGGAGGATTCAAGAACGGTGCAATTTCCCGCACCGATTCTTGAGCCGGTACCCGAGCTATTGGAGGATGACGAGGAGGATGATGCTCATGCACATGGTGGAGTTGGTGAGCAACCTGGCGATGGTCCCGACGCTTAAACAGGTGTTTTCTATCCTTAAACTTTGGGCGAATCACATTGAGGGCAATGTGAATTTTAAGTTTGGGGGTGGTTGATTACTTGTTTTCATTTATGTGCGCTTTATTTGTGTTTTATTTTTTATTTTTTAGTTTGCATGCTTTATTTGCGTTTTATTATTTCCGTTTTATTATTTGCTTTGAAAAAAAAAAAATTCGATGCATCGATGAATTATGATGATGGGAGATGGTCAATGTTTGATGATGAGATTACTTGTTTTATGTGATAAGGAGTAGATATTTGTTTAGCTTTCGATTCAACGGAACGTAGAAGTGAATTATTGCTAGGAATCACACCTTGTGCATTGCTTTGGTTGAATGTTTTGCATTTTAAATTTGGAATTTATTTGTGCTCAATCATGCTTTGTTCGGTTTTAAATCTCACCTTATGACATTTATGTACGAAGTGTTGATAGTAAGTGAATTGGGATATGATTTGGGCCTTCTTTGAACCGTTTGAGCCTTTCAAGCCTACCATTTTTGTCAAATTATCCTTAGAACCTTGATTTGAGCATCGGAGAAAAGGTGTTCTTTCTTTTAGCCAATATGTAGAAGGTAGAAAAGTGGAGATTTTTGAATAATTATCCCTTGGAGGTCGGTCGAAAAATTCTTATAAGATCTTTCTTCTTCTTCGAAAAAAAAATATATAATAATAATAATAGATATATATGTGCATCTTCATATATATATATATCTAAATTTTTCGATTCGAAAAAAAAAAAAAAAATAGAAGAAGAAGAAGAATAGATTATAAGGGAGAAATAAGGACTAGTTGTTGAATTGTGTTGAAAACTCGATCCATTGCCTCAAAGGCAAAAGTGTTGACGTGTGAATCTTGGGGAGTCGAGTTTATTAAAGTCCCTAGAGGTGATTTCATTGTTTCAAACGCCTATCGTTCAAATTTTGGCGTAATCACCTAAATTCAAGAAAATTAGCCACACATTCCCATATTACCTACCTCGGACCAAAGAGCCTAACAATTGAAAGCCACAAAGCCCCAATGATCCCAATAGCTTATTGTTCAATATTAGTTGAGTAAAATAATTTGGTGAGTATTTGGAGTCAAATATATGCATGTAAGTATAAATTCTCTCTATTTTTAACTTGCAAATATTGGATACTTGAAGCAATTGTGTGATTTGTAATTTTTGGTAATGGTGAGTGACTAAGTACCGTTGAATGTTAAGCTTGCGAATACTTAGGAATTATCATCATAATTGCAAGTTCTGAAAACGCGAAGTTGACCAATCGATCTATGTAATGAGATGTATGGTTTTGTTTTGTGCTCTTAATTTGATTTTACTTGAGAACAAGCAAAAGTTCAAGTTTGGGGGTGTGTTAAGTGTATATTTATACACTTAATTGTACCTTTTAATTGGAGCTTTTGATGTGTTTTTACGATAATTGGTGCTTAATATGGTTATTATTTGTATTTTAGGTGCAAATTGAAGAATTGGCAACTTTTGGGGTGAAAACTGCAAATTCGGAGAAAAAGTGGGCCAAAAGTGAAATAATATATCAGAATTCAGAAGATTTGAAGACCGCGCGGCCGTGCGGGTTTTAAGCTTATATTTCACACGGCCGTCCGGATTGACGTAGGGGCACAGTGAAGGAAGTTTAATTACACAAGGAAACCTGCCCTATTATATTTTTGCACCCTATTTAAAGGCCAAAAGCACACAATTAGATGGATCTTTTTACAAGCAATCGAGGAGCAAGAGAACGAAGACGAAGACTTGACGAATCTTCATCCTAGTTTTCCTTTTTACTTTTCTTTTCTGATTTTTATGAATTTTCATATTTTTATTATGCTTTTCGTTAAGAACATGAGTAGCTAAGTTTTTATTCTAGGATTTTATTGGAACCCTATGTGGTAATTCGAACCTATTTTTCTACTTTTATGCAAGTTTAATTCTTCGATTATTTCTTCTATCTTGATCTTATTTAGCGCATGAACGTAGCTAATTTATGTTGCTATTTGTTATTGTTAGAATTGATTGACAGATCGTTTTAATAATTAGAACAGGGATAGAAGAGCCTTCGAGTAGTTTTTCACCGAATGTGTGTGTTAATTGCATGTATTATCGTAGACATACAGATAATACCTTAGGTAGCCGTTTACGAGACTTGTTATTTAATGCTTTATTTATACTAGGTTTGCATAGACATAAAGTGAATCTTTTATGAATAATAGGCTTATAACGCAGCGACAGCTGGTTATGAGTAATTTCGTGTCTTGGGTTAATAATCGGGAATCGTAACTTGCATAATAGGAGATTAATTGGGTGAAGAATTATTGCATAGGGGGGAGATAAAATCCTAGATCCGTTTTATATTGATATTCTCTCGTGTTTAATTGCTTTCTTAATTAGTTTAATTTATTTAGTTAATTAATTTGACAACTCTGCGTAGGCTGGATAAAAATCATAATTGTTAAGATTTGGTACTTAGGATTAAATAATTTGCGTATTCCCTGTGGGATCGACATCCGACTCTCACGAGTCTACTTTACTGCTTGTTTGCGATACGTGCACTTGCGTGTTGGTATTTAGCACCCAACAATATCCAAATTTGGAATTTGTTTTTTCATTCCGATTTCCGATTTTTCAGATTATTTTTTGAACGGAATTGGAATTACATATAAAATTATTGGAAATTCCGATTTCCAATCCGATTTTATTTTTGAAATATATAATGTATGATATATATTATATAATATATATATATATATATATATATATATATATATATATATATATATATATATATATATATATATATATATATATATATATATATATATATATATATATATATATATATATATATATATATATATATATTGTATTTCTGAATTGTTTTTCTATTCATATTTCGTAAGAACTATGTTTGCTTAGATAAACCGATTATGTTGTTGTTACAAGTGTTTATATTTTATTTTATTGACTTTTGTTTTGGATTCTTGCATTTTGTCGGAAAATTACGAAAATAATAGGAAATAAAATCTTAAAATTACTATTATTTCCAATTTTGGAACTAAAAATTAAGAATTAATGCAATTTCCGAAAATTCCAAAATCCCGCCGATTTCGAGGTATTCCGGAATTGGAATAGATTTTGAAATTCTGATTTTTTTTTTTAACGGAAATTGGAATCTATTTTTAACTTCCGAAAAAAATTGGAAAATTTCTGAAAAAGGTATTTCTTATCCATTCCGTCCGATCTCCACCCCTACTCAGATCTGATCGCTTTTGGGTAAAAATGTTTTTCTTCAAGCGTCTTTTTCACCGGGAGTTACTTTTCCTCTTAGGATTTCCCACAAACAACGCCAATGATTTGTTTTTATCCTTTGTGAAGATGATGACAAGAGTGACGATGCTGCCAACAAAGACAGAGGAAAAGACTGCCAACAATGGCAGATGTGGATTTACAGTAGCATATCAAGCAAAAACATTTTGTAGAGAGACAAAGTGGGATAAAATCACCAAGAAATACCAATGTGATGGAAATAGCAGATTACCAAGTACCAACCACATGAAGATTGGCAAGAGGCCGGCAAACTGAAGGAGAAAAAGACACCGAAAAAATGAAGGCCGGAGGGGGGCTTAGGCGGCGGCGCGTGGGTTAACGGCGGCGGAAGGTGGTGATGCGTGGGGCTCACATGCGCGATTTTTCGGCAGCGAAAAGGACGGATGGCGCAGATCGGCGGCCAACGAAGTGAATGGAAGGGGTGGTGAGAAGAGAGGCGGCGGCTGAGAATATGCATATTCGCGAGATGATATTTTGGCGGGAAGGAGGAAAAAAACCTAGGAATTTATCCCGGTTAGATGCTATGTTAAAACTAATGAACAATAAACATAGTAGAATATTTTATGTGTATTCTTCTCAAAAGAATAAAGCTAAACAAGAAGCCAATTACAATCAAATCTGTAAATTACTTGATAATCAAATCCCATAATTATGGTACCCATATTTATTAATATCTAACCATATCTCATAATTACGGTACCAATATATCTTAACAGTGACTGTGAAGAAAAATTTGTATAAAGAAATTTGGTGTTACCGTGAAACGTTATTACAAACATTAACGTCAATGTGAAAAAATAATTGTAAAAGAATCATGTTAATATGCAAATAGATGTACTATGAAAAATAAATAGATTCTTTAACAGCAGGGGAGGGGAGGGGGATGGCAGCGAAAATAAAAAGAATAGCGGTGCACCGACGGTTACTGGCGGCAGTTTTCAAAATTGGGACCAGTTTGAAAATTGGCTAATAGGCTAAATTGGATTTGGGACTTGATAAATGTAGAAGGAATTTTAGTAAATATATGATATTGTATTTCAAAAATCAAAACTTAATTCCACCCCATCTGTTGTTGTTTTGTTTTTTTTTTTTTTTTTTTTTTTTTTTTTTTTTTTTTTTTTTTTGTTTTATAATAATATATTGAGGGGAAATGATGAGTACAGGACAACTTTGAGTAAATGTAGGACATTTTTAAATTCAATTTTTATCCATATTTTAGAACGTATTTTAGTAGCTATAGACATTTTAATATAAAATTAATTCGCATCCAATATTTACCATTAACTATGTACAGAACTACATTCATTCTCTACAATTTCTAATCTCAAACATATCTGAAGAAACTCTTTAAATTCGTTTAAATTCGTTTATACTACAAAATATTTTGTTTGATGGAAAATATTCAATATAATCGACTTCTTTAAATATACCGAGATGATCCTGGTCCAAATTATTAATAAAATTTATCTATGTTATAAAATCTGACATAGAAAACAAAAAAAATGGAACTTTGGCACAAAAAACATGAAACCTTTTTCGCGCCGAAATGAATTTTTTACCTCACTTTCAATCTCACTTTCAGGCGTATCATCCTCCAAAACCAATAAATTCATGTTCTTAGTGGTTAATGATGATTAATTGTGTGATAGTTTTCCATTTTTATGTCGATGGATATTTATAAAAAGGAGTTTGAATAAGATGAGATATATTATGTTTGAATTTTTAAATAAAGTGTCTACGTTTACTGAAGCTCTTCATGTGATATTCTGCCAAAATAATGTCGTTAAAAACTCCTAAAAGAAAGGGATTTGACGAAATAAGATGGAATATATATTAGCTTTTGATTTTTTAAAATAAAATATCCTACATTTACTAAAACACGTCCTGCATTTATCACCACCCTTGATTGAATTTGGAGCATAGTACATTGAAAAATGAGACAAAATTTCACGGGGCTAAAATCTATTTTTTCGTTAGTTTTTGCGCGTACATCAGATGTGCAACAATGATAATTGCTTCTGAGACAGACATGCGTCTGTCGTAGACACATAGACAACAAAGTTGTGCCTCATTTATACGCAACAACAAAAAACTTGCACCTATCATAGACACATTTTTTCTGGTGTTGTAAATCTTCATATGTCAATTTTTTTAACCAAAGTTTGTATTTTAATATAACAAAATCTACCAAATAACTCTTTATGATATGTAAAAACTCTATTTATTGAATTTCAAGACAATTTATGAACAAACTTCAACTAAAAATAGATTTCAACAATATAATAAAAAAATAAAAAACATGTTTGAAATTAAATTTCAACAACATTAAATGTATTAAGTGTAGATGGAAGAACACAGTTGTAGGATTTTATATTTAGAATCAATATTGGAGGGATGATAAATGGGTAAAAAGGGTTCAAAGTTAAAATTAATAAATTATATTGAATTTACTAAAAGTGGTCCAGAATTTATCGGTTTCAAATTAGATATTTTAGCCATTTTTTTTGTCTTTTGCTAATTTTGTGTTCTTTTAGGTAAACAATGTTTTGTTTTTTAGACGATTTTGCAAAGGGAAAATTAGCAAGACCTCCCTCATTTGGAAAAATTATGTGAGATAGAACCCCTCAAATAAATAATTTGAAAAAACTCATTTTTCTTTAAAATAATCCTCTTCACAAATTTAAATTGTCTAATGTACTCTTCAAGAACCTTAATCTCATTTTTCATTTCTATCTTCTTAATTTCACACTTCTCTTCTCTCTTCTCTCTTCTTTCTTCTTTGCTATTTGTTTTTCTCTTTTCTATTTTCCACTCAAATATCTCCAAAATCTTTGGTTTCTTCATTCTCGATCCAGAGACGAAGAACAAGATCAGTAGTCGGTGCCGTTAAAATGATGATCCTTCTTCTCCTGGAGAAGTCGTGGAGGAGGCTATTGGGGACGACGACGGAGATGAGGAGCGGGACTGGTACAACAACTGCGGGTGGTGGTGGCGGCGGTGTGGAAGAGGAGGTGGTCGATGTTGGAGGGGGACATGACGAATCTGATGGCGTTGATGGTGTGCAGATGGTGATGGTGATGGTGTGGTGTCGCGACGTTGGGGTGATGATGGGGAGCATGTCTAGGGTTCTTTGGGTATATTGAACGGAGGAGGGCGGTGTCGGAAGAAATTCGCTGATGTTGGATCTATAATCGACTACGTCCAAGGTTTAATGACTACGTTTCAGTAGTCGATTAATTATGGTTACAAAATAGTTGGTTTTCGTGTTTTTTAGTTGTTTTTGTTGTTTTTTATGGTTGGTTGTTATTGTTTGGACTCTCTTTGTTGAATCGTGTTGGGTTTCATTGACGACGTTACGTTGTTTTTGTTACTTTTAGTAGTCAATTTCATTATTCAACAACAATTTTAGTAGTCAGTTCCTTAATCGACTATGCTTTAATTGATAGGCGATTAATACACCTGACAGTGGAAAAAAATGAAAATAATGAAAATAATATTTAAAAAAAAAATAAGTAGAAAATAAAAATTAAATACAAAATTAATTTTAAAAATAGAAAAATAAATGAGAAATGGGGATATGAGAAGTGGAATAATATAGCGAAATGACAATTTTAGAATTAGAGAGAAGATGACAAAAAGTATAAATTTATGACATAGTGAAATATGGATTGACCAACCCTCATTAGGAGAGTTGGTACTTAGGATTACCAATAGGGTAAAAGGTCTAGGGTTCGAGTCTCATCTCCCCTACTTTCCCTTGTAAAGGACTTGAATTTCCTAAAAAAAAAAAAAAAAAACAGGTTTGGGGTTTGAGACCGAGTCCCCCCTCCCCTACCTTCCCTTGTAAATGACTTGAATTTCCTAAAAAAACAACAATTATGGATTGACCATCTCTCTATTAATGAAAGATTTTAGGGGTTTTCTTAAAGGACAGATGGCAAATAGGTCATTGACAAAGACACTTAATTAGAAGAAAAAAAAAAGATATCCTATTTTTTTGTCTTCCAAATAAATTCATATCATTCAAACTTATTTATAAGAGTAAAAAGCAGTTTGCCCCCTAAACAACTATGGGCCGATTTGCACTTTACCCCCCAAACAAAAAAAATTTGCACGTTTTTACCTGAACTCATTAATTCGTTGCACGGTGCCCCCTAAACTAATTTTTCCGGCAATTTTGACCGGAAAGTTAAAACATGTGCCTTGCACGTGACATTTGCAAGGCTATATTCGTCCATTCACTTACATCTTTAATATTAAATATAAATTATTCTTTAAAAAACAAAAAAAAATTAAAAATTAAAACAAAAGAAAGAAAACAAAAAATAAAAAAATATTGTCTTCCTTCTTCCCGTCCACCACCCCCTCTCGCTCTCTCTTTCCCCTCCCCCACACACACGCAGCTTATCACAGTCCTGCTTCAGGACTTCATCAATGGAGAATTTCAGCATAGTCGCCACCAACCCATATTTTAATCCATGTTTTTTCAATTGGAACAAGAGATAACAACCCAACACCAACTCTCTGTTTTTCAACTACTTTAAATTCCCCATTTGATCACCAAAATTTCACACACTCAGAGAAATCAGGAAAAATAATAAAATAATAATAATTTAAAAAAACAGAAAAAATGAAATTGGTGAATCTTGTGGCAGCACAAAAGCCACTGTTGAATGGGCTGATGAAGATGGCCGGAATTACACCACACACCGTCGAAATCTATCCCGGCACCGTTATGAGCATCTGGTTCCCTTCCGAAACAATCAAGAAACTCAAAACTAGTTCAAAGAAAACCACCGCCGCCGACGACGACGGCGGCTGCAAAACAGCAAAGCCCACGATGCCGGTAGTCGTCCTCGTACACGGCTTCGCCGCCGAGGGAATAGTGACGTGGCAGTTCCAGGTGGGTTCGCTGGCGAAGAAGTACTCCGTCTACGTGCCGGACCTGCTCTTCTTCGGCGGGTCGATCACGGATAACCCGGACAGGTCGCCGGCGTTTTAGGCGGAGTGCCTGGCGAAGGGGCTGAGGAAGCTGGGAGTAGAGAGGTGCACAGTGGTGGGGTTCAGCTACGGCGGAATGGTGGCGTTCAAGATGGCGGAGATGTACCCGGAGATGGTGGAGGCGATGGTGGTCTCCGGGTCGATACTGGCGATGACGGATTCAATAAGCGCCGCCACGCTGGAGGGGCTGGGGTTTTCTTCCTCGTCGGAGCTTCTGCTGCTGGACTCCGTCAAGGGTTGTAAGGCGCTGCTCAATGTCGCCGCTCATAAGAAGTTGAAAAATACAAAATATTTTTTTATTTTTTGTTTTCTTTCTTTTGTTTTAATTTTTAATTTTTTTTTGTTTTTTTTAAAGAATAATTTATATTTAATATTAAAGATGTAAGTGAATGGACGAATATAGCCTTGCAAATGTCACGTGCAAGGCACATGTTTTAACTTTCCGGTCAAAATTGCCGGAAAAATTAGTTCAGGGGGCACCGTGCAACGAATTAATGAGTTCAGGTAAAAACGTGCAAATTTTTTTTGTTTGGGGGGTAAAGTGCAAATCGGCCCATAGTTTAGGGGGCAAACTGCTTTTTACTCTATTTATAAATAAGGAAAAATATTTTATGTATACCGAAATTACCCCAAACTCCTTAAAATCCTAATTCAACTCCAATTTCATGATTTACACCACAATTTAGACCAATTTCATCAATTAATTAATTTTGACTACCTCGTCGATCTCCAGCGTTGATTTTTTTTTTTTTTTTTGAATTTTTTTTTTTTTATTGAATTTTTTTCATTATAGTACTGTCTCAGACAGTAATATAGCAGTAAAATATAGTAAAATTACTTTCTCATACAAGAATGTTAGGTAGAGTAATATTAATGTATTAATTAATTTTATCATCTTGGCCTGCAATAATTTTGTTGTTAACACAGTAATTTTAAAAAAATTAAAAAAAAAAAGTCAACGATCGGCGGTTGATCTGCCGAAAAAAGAAGTTCAAAAAAAAAATCATACCAGAATCCGACCGGAAAAAAAATCAGAATATTTTTTCAAAATAATGTGAAAACAGGGATTAATATGATATATTTTATTCAAATTCGGGACCAATTCATAATATTAATGAAGTTAAAGTGAAATGAATAAAAATTATATTTTGAGAAGTATTTAAAACAGAAGACATATGGATAGATTTAGTTGCGAAATACATAAAATTTCTCTTATTATGGGCATATTTGCTATTTGTCTATCAACTTTACAAAAATAATTACTATCTTAACTGAGATTTGCCCACACCAATTTTAATCGACTATCTTAACTGAGATTTGCCCACTCCGATTTTAATCCAATTTCCGAATTTTCTGTTTTCAATTTATTTTGGTCTCCCCTAATTTGAAATTCACTCCGACTCCATCGTTAAATTAAAACCTAGAAATTCAAATTGTCAAAACCCCCAAAACCCTAAACACAGAATCCTTTTGCAGACATATCCATGGCTTTGCGGCTTCAACATTTCAGGCAAGTAATTTCCCTCTACAAACCCAATTGATTTTACATATTGCAAAGATGATTTGCCGAAAGATCACATCTTTAATTCGGAAGCACTGTTTTTTGGGATTATGCGAACCCCATGTTTCTTCCACTTTCTCTCTCCACTTTTTCTCTACTCTGAACGGAAAGCAAACTACAGTCTTCGATATCTTGTTGCACAAACACCATTTTTCTCCTGAAGTTGCTTCATTAGCTTCCTCACATCTGATTCTCCGGCAAGTAATTCTTCTCGATACGGGGAAGTTCGATATGTCGTCTATTGTGAACAACCGGATGTCTCTTACTTGCAGCATCGAGAATCGGTTTAAGCCTCGCCTGAAGATTTTGGGGATTCTTGAAAGTAAGGGTCTCATTAAGTGTTGGCCTAGTCTCTCGACATTTTGCATATTGACCGATGATAATTTTTTTAAGAAATTTATTGGCCCTAATTTGAATCAACTTTTGGCCGAGTCTACATCGCAAACGGTTATTGGCAAAAAGAAAAATTAGAATCAGGGATTGAATCGGAAATTTTCATTTTGATTGTAGGGTTAAGATTACGTTGTTCGGACCATGTTACTTGTATTTCGTTTCACTCCTAATATTGTTCAGATTTTGGAATTTTTTCAGGACAAAACTAAAAAAAAAAATCGACAGGAAAGATTACATTTTTGTGCTTTATTTTTAATGCGTTTCATGTTCCTCAATCTCTAGCATCCAAGATACAGGCATTTTGGAAGCCATCAGGGATTGTGTATTCACCTGTTACATTTTCTTCTCTCTCTCTTTTTTTTTTTTTTTAATTAAGGGTCTATTAGATATAACCCCCTTAAACAATCAAATAATAGGGGTAGACCCAAATTTGAATTTGTCATTTTGATAAAAGCCCAAGCTTTTCGTAATTACATAATTACCCTCAATCAAATCCCACAAATCCCGTTACTTTACCTTTTGAAATAATATCAAATCTCTTCCTATTTTCCCGTTAACACACTATCACCCCAAAACCCACTATCAAATAAACTGCAAAAACCTCCCTGAACCACTTCCCGGTACGGCCGATCGAAAGGGGAAGAAATCTGCATTGCCGTGAAACGACGATTTTCGTGGACTCCGAGCAAGCCGCCGTAGGTACGTCTTCGCCGGTCGTTGCATCGCTATCGTCCATCGATTTGTTCATATGTTTTGGCTAAATCGACTATCACGTTTGTATAATTGCAGATCTGTTATAATCGCATACCGAATTCGAGCACTAAATCATTGATATTGCAACAATTGATGGGCAGGACATCCACCAGAAGTGATATCGTCGTTGCCCGCCGTCGCCGTCGCCGTCACTGCTCCAATCTAGGGTTACTCAAATCTAGGATTACTCAAATCTAGGGTTTTGATAATTCTTCGGCCCATAGTTGATTAACGTGATGCATAGTCGAACTACATCTGTATTAATATACTATCCCATATCATTTAATAGACTATCCCACTGGTATAATTTTACTATGGATCTTGTTAATCGACTATGGGCCGAAAAATCATCAAAACCCTAGATTTGAGAAGTGACGGCGGCGGATTTGTGTTTTAAAATTAATAGACTATCTCATATCTTTTAATAGACTATCCCATGATTCTAATTCGACTATGGGTTTAGTTAATTGACAATTGGAAAAATAATAATATATATGGAAACTGAATAATATGTTTGTTTGAAATACTAATCAATTAGGGTAATTTTCCTTATTATATGAAAACGATTAGGGTAAATAATAATATATATGAAAAAATAATAATATATATGGAAACTGAATAATATGTTTGTTTGAAATACTAATCAATTAGGGTAATTTTCCTTATATCATGTAATAGACTATCTTATTGATCTAATTCGACTATGGATCTCGTTAATCGACTATGGATCCCGTATTATTCAACCACATAGTATATTAATAATTTCAATATAGTACATTAATCTGCTATGATAGTATATTACGGTTATAGTAGTGATATGAAATTGTGTTACAACAATATACCATTGAAATGACAAGAACATTGAGAACAACACCAACGTAAAGTATTCCACATAACCAATAAAATAGTACATTAATAATCTCATAATTTCAATCTAGGGTTTTGATAAAATACATAAAACACATCATAGCACAATCAAACCAATATGTCGAGTTAAAAAACTCTAGTACATTAATAATCTCATAATAGTATAATAAAATGATAATGGTAGTATCATACGGTATTCATAATGGTATACTACTGTATTACAACGGTTTAACACTTAACCGAAGTTACCGAGCCATTACATCGTAAACACCTCTTTATAGCAACCAACCCACCAAACCTCAACAAAATCCGTACGAAATTCGCCATCGAAAAAACCTAAAATCATGAAACAAAATTAAAAATGCAGAATACTAAAAAATGATTAAATAGACTGCAAATACATTTGAATGATAATACATTAATATCATCAAAAATAAACTTAAAATGCAAAATCCATACGCTAAATTAAAAAAGACTATGAACTATATTTTAATGTACTACCCAGTACACTTAAATCGGCTGTTATAAACAAATAAACCAACTATCGATCGGGATAAAAACATGAACTCGACCACAGCGGACAATTACTCCGATTATTGCATAAACCAACTACGAAGCTCATATAAAACAACTCTGGTCCGATCTGCGTGAACCACCTCTTCTAACTCTGTCAATCCTCTTCCAAACAAACATCATCGGCAAAAAAAAACGCTATATATATATGACGGAATAATTTTGTTAAAAAACGTTCTACTTAATAGAATCAAGTATCAACACAACTCTTAAAAATTTCTAACCACCGTACACGACAATCATGGACATTGGGCAACAAATAAAAACGAATAACGCATTCATACCCGCTTAACAACGTCCAACAACAAACGCTCAAAAATCGATCATATTTCCACGACGGTGCAGAAATCTTCAAAGACGATAAAACCCGCTGGAACGATGAAGAGAATCTTCAAAAAATATTGTACACGATTTGATATAACGGCCAATAATCTCACGTAAATTTATTCCGTGATTTTAGGCAACGTATCAACAAATCTCAAATCACGTATTAAAGGAAATAAATGCCGTTTAATAATAAAACGGGGGTATTAAAGGGAAATTATATAATATATTTTGCCAAGTTGGCAAAATTGGGTGTATCTCAAAAAGGGGAAAAAAATTGGATCTACCTCATTAGAAAATATGAACAGGGGGTTTTCCCTAATAAACCCTTTAATTAATTTGTTTTTGTCAAATTGTATCTTATTTTCATTTACTTAGTTTATGCTAAAAAAGAATAATGTTATAAATTGATCTTAGAAATATTCTATATTAGGTAAGTTAATAACATACTAGTTTTGAGCATTTCATATAAGGATATGCGTTGAATTGCTTTGAATTTCGAAATGATATTAAATTTTGACGCAAATAGAAGATAATATAAATTGGCTTTCAATCTTCTTGGCTTTCAACTTATTAATCCATAATACATTGTAAAACTTAATCCAGAAGCAGGTTTTCTTGAATCCAGGTATCCAACATATATAGTTTGCATCAATCTAATTCCCTTTTTGTCATTTGATCTCTTGTAACACAATCCCAACTCGGAGTGGCCATAAACCTTTTCGGTATGCTTAAAGCAAAAGCCAAGTATGGCCTTGTACACACTAGACACGGCCACGGGTCTGTTTTGTAGAGTGCTAATGATTCGGCCTTTGTAATATTACTAACTATAAACATATAAATATGAATAAAGCTGTAAAATGATTATAATAATTGTATAACTAATGTTTAATAAATTATTAATTCTTATATTCACTATTATTATTATTATTATTATTATTATTAAAAATCTTCACTAATAACAAATGCATATATATTTAATTTTGAAAATATAAAGAATTATGGTTCAACCCACGTAAAGATTGAATTTTGAATTTTTTGAAGTTTGAAATTTGAAATTTTAATATTGAAATTTTGAAAAATCTGTCAATTATCATGTTCACTTATAAATACCCCCAACCGAATCTTCACCGATTCATTTTCACAACCTTCATTTTATTTAGTTTATTTCTCAAAGTCTTAATAGTTTCATTTTTTCTAAAAATGTCGGTAAACATTTCTTCTACTACTCATTTTGACAAAATACAACTCGCATCCAGAGAAATCCAAACAAAGTGCAAATATTGCACGGTAATTACATTTATTCATGCTTTATTTTCTAAATTATTTATTGCGTACTAATATTTTTTTTTTTTTTTTGTAGAAATGTTACAATTTTGAATTCATAGTTAATTATGGTTCATTACTACGGCATGTACAAGAGAGACCTCCAATTGAATTCGAGTCCCTTCAAATACAAACGCCACTGTCAACCGAAGATGCGTTTAAATATACCGATATTGAACTAAACATGTTGCAATCATTTGACGGCACACGCGCAATGCGTGTAAAAAAATGCTTTGATTTAAATGTGGATGATTTCTTCAATAATAATTTGAAGTTATAAATTGATTAGTGTTTTAAAATTGATTCAATTTATTTATTTATTTATTTTGTAATTTTGAATTTAAAATTAATCTCAAGTTTTTCAAGTTTCAATTTACCTTTTTTTTCCTTTATCGTAATTCTTTAAAAACAATTAAATAAAAAAAATAATTGAAAACCATTTTGGACCCGGACCGGAGCCAGATCCGGGTGGACCCGAGTGGACCCGCCTCTCCACGGGTCGGTTTCAGGTTCCCTAAATGTCGGACACAGAGCTGGACCCGACCAGATCCGTAGCCATGTCTAGTACACACCATTGCATACATTATTATACATTGCACAATGTTTGCATACGGTTTGTGCTACGAAAAGATCCCTCCAGATGTAAATTTAGGGATGTTAATTCGATAAAACCGAACCGAAGTTTCAGTACGCCAATATTTCATACCATTTACCGAACTAAATATACGATTTGGTTCGGTAAATAACCAAATTACACAAATTTTATGTAAAAATATTTAAAATGAAGGATGGTTGTAATTACCCAAGAGATGTCTTTTCGTAATTTGGCCCTACTTCAGGTGTGGCAGTACCCTAAACTTATATAGTTTTAGTATTATCATTAAAACATAAAAACATTATGGAAAAAACTTATAATGTTTAAATAAAATATATAAATATTTAATTATTTTTGCACTTTTCTTATGAATTTCTTTAATATAATTGAAGACGATGCCTCCGAACACCAAAAAAATTTGTCTTGTCGTATTATTTCGAAAAAAATACTCGCCCGCTCATTAAATATCCTGGTTCGCTCTCGGTCACCCTTCTCTCCACTTCGACATTTCCAATTTTCCATTACGATTTTTTGCCTAATCCTTCTCTTTAGGAGTTTAGACTAATTTATGTTCAATAAACCCCAGCCCAATTGTATGGATCCATCAAACCAACGATGAAGAAAATTTAATTAACATATAGAGCAGTTGGATCAAATTAATATGTAAGGACTTCAGACTAATTTTGTCTCTAAAAAAATGACTTTTGACTAGGGGTGAGTTCGGGACGGGATTTCGGTAATTGTGTGTGTGTGTGTGTGTGTGTGTGTGTGTGTATTTTTATTAGTTTTTTTTTTCTTTTTTTCCTAATTCGGGATTAAAATATCCCGATCGGTATTGAACCAATTCCCTAATACCGATCCCGTATTTGTTCCTAACCCAATCCCGAATCCCGTAATCCCGAATTCCCGAAGTTTTAGTCCCAAATAATAAAATTCCGATCGGGACGGGACTGGATCCCGAATCCCGATCCCAAATGCCCGGCCCTACTTTTGACTGCAGTCTCTCAAAAGTAAAAACTAAAAAATTAAAATAAGACTTTTGACTTTTGGCTCTCAAGAATAAAATAAATAAATAAGGGACAGTTTCATTTTTGAGCTACCGAACTCTTGTAATTAATTGATAAAACCTCTTTCGCAGTGACATGTTGAGGTAGTTTGATTTTGATGTTTCCTACTAACTGGCGATCTTTTGGCAATATTTGATTCCGTTTACATTTCACTTTTATTCTTTTTTTTTTTTTCCGAAACGAGTAAGTGATTGTTAAAATTTTCAAGGGTAAATTACACCCACACCCCTGAGGTATGCTTAAATAATTTTAAGGTCCCTATAGTATCGATAATTACACTCACCCCCTTGAAACATAGTCATAAACTCTAATGGGATAGTGCATTGGATACGTTATTATGATAGAGTTCTAACGGACTATTGGTTTCAGGAAGTGGTGGAGACAACAAAGAGTTATGGGTGATTTAAGAAATATTGAGGAAGCCATGTCACCCCATAACTCTCCATAACTCTATGTTATTTCCACCACTAGCTAAAAGTAATAGTCCATTAGAACCCTATCGGAATAATGTATCCAATGCATTATCCCCTTAGAGTTTCTAACTACGTTTCAGGGGGTGGGTGTAATTATCGATACCACATGGACCTTAAAATTATTTAAGCATACCTCAGGGGTGTGGGTGTAATTAACCCAATTTTCAAAAACAAAAACAAAATCTCAACACAACTTATAAAGTTTCTATCTTCTTCTAAAATAATCTGACTCTTATAGTAAAAAGATTTGACTGCTACATAAGAATTGTCTTCACTAATAAAAATAAACATCACTTTATTTTTCAAATTCTTCTTGTACAATATATTTTCCCAACACATGTATACATGATTTAACCCCTACCATGTATTTTATCTCATCTAAAACTATAAACAAACATTATTTTCATTATCAATTATTTTCTCAAAACATATTTCTCCAAAATAAAATGGAAATATCCCCCAATATGAATCCGAACATTGGTCTCTCAAAAAAACAAGAAATAAAGGACTTTTGACTTTTGAGCTACCAAACACTAATATGTTTAATCATAATTAGGTGAGTTGGTTTGATTTGAATGTTTCTTAACGAGTTGCGACTCGCGATCGATGTTGAACTTCTCTACTTTTCGTATGAACATATGTACTTTATAGAATTATTTTTAGAATTGACTTTACAAATAGTTTCAAGTTATTCAGAAAAATAAAATTCAACATAAATTACCCTTCGCTCATAGTTTCAGTTTCTACCATATGTTCCAATAGGGGTGGGCATTCGGGTCGGGTCGGGTTATTCGGGTTATTCGGGTCGGGTTATTCGGGTTTTTTTCAAAAAAAATATTACCCGAACCCGACCCGAGATAACCGGGTACCCGGCAACCGGGTACCCGGTTATTTCGGGTCGGGTTCGGGTCGGGTTCGGGTTTTCCTTTTTTTTTTTTTTTTTTTTTTTTTCATTTTTGAAAAATAAATAGTAAAATTTACTTAAGATATATATATATATATATATATATATATATATATATATATATATATATATATATATATATATATATATATATATATATATATATAGACATACAGACATACAGACATATATGTATATATATACAGACATACGTATATATATATATACAGACATACATATATATATATACAGAGATACAGACTATACATATATATAGACATATACATACATATACTGCATTACACATACATATACTGATATATATATATATATATATATATATATATATATATATATAAAAAAAAAAAAAAAAAAAAAAATATTCAACCGGGTACCCGATCGGGTAACCCGGTAGGATTTCTAATACCCGGACCCGACCCGGTTTGGGAGCACCGGGTACCCGAACCCGGAAAAAACCCGGTTTCATAAAAAATTACCCGATCCGGTCGGGTAATACCCGATCCGGTCGGGTAATACCCGACCGGGTCGGGTTATACCCGAATAACCCGACCCGAATGCCCACCCCTATGTTCCAACATAATTGTCACTTTGCATTGTTCGCGCTGGTATTAAAAACAATAATAAATATGCATAAATTTTATGTAAAATATATAGGTGACTAAAATACTAGGATAATTAATTTCATACTCATCAATAATTTTTTAACTAATTCGTAATGAAGGCAAATTTGAGAAACAATAACTAAAATTAAAAGATACGAGTTTATACAATGATAAAAAATGGTTGACATTTTCATATTAATATGAAGAGGGTATAATTGCTAGGGTTAGTTTTTCAGAATGTAAATTCTATATAAAAAAAGAAAAATAAAAAAAAAAAGCAAATTAAAAAATATCAGAATGTAAAAAGATCAAACAAGTTTTTCAAATATATGTTGAAAAGAAGATCACATCATCACAATTGTTTGTGAATTTCAATCATCATGTAATCATCACCATCCAATCATCATCGAATTGTTGCCAATGAAATAAAGTAGATGTCAAACTGCCTTTTTTCTTTTAATTTATATTTTGTATAACTACTGTTAATAACAATTAAGAACCATATATTATTTTATCTCATCAAATTTATATTGTGTAAACTTTAAAGATGACTAATGATCAAATTTTGCATTTATAATAAGTTTGCTATTTGGTTGATATATGTTGTAAAGTTGATAATTTGACTATTTAAATGATAAATGACTTGCCAGCGGTGATAGTAATGATTTTGGGTAGGGTTGTGATGATGCTAATTACTTAGATCACCTAGGGTAGTGTAGAAAACGAGCTGGGAGAGCAAAGCTGAGCTTGACAACTTGATGATTCTGAGGTCCCTGCGAAATGAGCACACGTGAACTAGGCCGGGGGTTGATCCGGCGAAAACCCCTCCGACGCTCAAGTCAGATGTACGGATCGTAGAAAATAGTAGAGAGAATCAAACTTTAGATTACTTGTGAATAATAGAACGTACCTTAAGGAATGAATTCAAAACTTTATTTATAGTTTAGTTGAGATTTTCGGGCCCAAACCTTACTTGAAGGTGATTGGGCCTCGGTGAAAGTGGTCTTCAATATTGGGCTTGTGGCCCAGTAGGTAAATAATTTGTAGGCCCATTGGGTTGGCCCAATTAGGCATATCATTAAGCCCCCCACTCTCGAGTCGATGTGGGGGCCATGTCGGAATGGATTCCAGATCGTGTTGAGAGTAGAAATTGTAGTAGTCGCTCGTTGGCGTATGGTTTGATGGTGAGCGAAAACGCCGTGGAGCGTGTGTCGGAGGGGCGTGAAGGCGCGTTGGCGCGTAGCACAACTAAGTTGCCGTGATATAAGTTACTTGAGTCGTCGGTGTTGTCCCGCGACGATGTAGTAGCGAATTATCTCCTCGTGGGAGTTGTCTCGTCGCGGGGTAATGGAGTTGATCGAGTTATCTCCTCGTGGGAGTTGTCTCGTGATAATGTAGTAGTACGGATCAAGTAATCTCCTCATGGCAGTTGTTATTTATTGATATTGTCAATGTTTCGACGCGTTGCTCGTATGTGTTTACATATAACCTTGTGCGTGATGTACTTGAGGAGGGGATCAAGCTCTCAAGATTTTTTTTTAATGGGGATCGTGCCCCTTGTTAGACCTCATAGGTTGTAAGTATGTTTGGACCGTGGCCACGTTTTAATGAAGGACCCGTCGAAAACAAGTAGAGAAATTTGAGTAATCAAGCTGGCCAGGCTATATAGATTCCCATAATATCTCTAAGTGTTTCTAAGGTTGTAATCGTGCTAACTTGAGCTTGCGATTGTGTAGTGAATTGCGAGTGAGTTGTCTCCTCGAGAGAGTTGTCTTGCAGCGAAGTTGTAGGAGCATTGGATGACGTGCGACTGAGGAGCGTGCGGATTGAGGTCGCTCTAAGGGAGTTGTCTGCTCGTGGGATTTGTCTCGCAGCGAGTCTTATTATCGAGCGAGGTGGTTGCACGTGGGAGTTGCCTTGCAACGGATTTGTAGTGCCGAGCGAGTTGGCTCCTCGTGGGAGTTGTCCCGCTGCGGGTTGTGGTACCGAGCGAGTTGGATCCTCGTGGGAGTTGTCTCGCTGCGGGTTCGTAGTACCGAGCGAGTTGGCTCCTCGTGGGAGTTGTCTCGCTGCGGGTTGTAGCACCAAGCGAGTTGGCTCCTCTTGGGAGTTGCCTCGCAACGGGTTGTAGGACGGAGCGGGTGGTCTCCTCATGGGAGTTATCTCGCTGTGGTTTCATAGACCCGAGGGAGTTGGCTCTTCGTGGGAGTTGCATCGCTACGGGTTGTAGTTCCGAGCGAGTTATCTCCTCGTGGGAGTTATCTCGCTACGGGTTGTAGTTCCGAGCGAGTTGGCTCCTTGTGGGAGTTGTCTCGCTGCGGGTTCGTAATACCGATGGAGTTGGCTCCTCATGGGAGTTGTCTCGCAACGGGTTTGTAGGACCGAACGAGTTTGCTCCTCGTGGGAGTCTTGCAAGCCCCCCACTCTCGATTCGATGTGGGAGTCGAGTCGAAAAGAATACCGGATCGTGTCGAGAGTATATCGGTGTCGTGCTGTACCGATAACTGTTGGCGTGGTGTGGAGAAATAATATTTTTTATTTATCCGTTTGAGAGCGCACGCGAATTGGCAAGGCGCGTTGGAGAGCTCGCGCAATTTGGTGAAGCGCGTTGAAATTCTCCTGCGATTTGGTGAAGCGAGTCAAAATCTACGCGCAATTTGGTGGAGAGTAGTAAAAGTTGCGCGCGATCTGATGGGAGCGCGCGGTCCAAGGTGGCCTTGGGAAGGGGCGCGCGCTTGGGAATGCGCGCGCTTTAATAATATATATTTTTTTTAATCTGCTGACGCACGCGCGCGTCAGGCTCGTGTACGCCACGCGCGCGTGCTGTGCACGCGCCCCTCTGCCCCTTTTTTTTGTTTTTTTTTTTTTTTCTTTCTTCTTTTCCTTTTCTTTTTCTTATTCTGTTTTTTTCTTCTTTCTTTCGTCTTCTTTTACTCTCTTTTTTCTTCTTCTTTTTCTTGGGTCTCGCGCGTGCGATTTTACCCCTTTTTTTTTTTTTTTTTTTTGTGGTTGATGTTCACTCCTTGGGGATGTTCTATGTTTTGAGTAGGGAGATTATACTTGTCTCTTGAGATGTGATGTGAACCCACTTGGGGTTGAAAGGTAAGGGTGATGCCCAACCTTGGGATGGGATAACCGCCCACTGTAGGATGAGGTGCTCGAGACCTATGGTCTGAGGTGGATGCGCACGGTTGTGTCGTTGCTTCAGTGACAGCACGAGTTGAAGCTTTCGCGGTCGTACACTGGAGGTCCTCATCGCTTAACTGAACCGTTAGAGGAGCAAGTAAAAGTTGATCTTGTTGAAGCTTCGGCGATCATACGCTGAAGGTCCTCTTCGGTTATCTAAACCATTCGAGGGGAGGGCGGAGGTAGGCCCCTAGGGAGTCGACAACCCTTGGCGAACGAAATATTTTGGGGGTACTATAAAACCCCAGGGAGTCGATAACCCTTGACGAGCGAAATATTTTGGGGGTACTATAAAACCCCAGGGAGTCGATAACCCTTGGCGAACGAAATATTTTGGGGGCACTATAAACCCCCAGATTTTATGTTGACTTGAGCTAATAATTATGTGGTGAAAGAGCAATAACACCGAGAGTAAAGGAAATAACTAGCTTTATTCATTGATCGAAAAGGTGAAGCTTACGAGCCTACTTGAGGCGAAGGTAAATAAACAAGTAGGGAGCGAATCGCTCGAAATAAATAAACTTGTACTAAGTAGATGATGTAGGTGTTTCGTTCAATTGATGTCGAGGGGTGAGGGGATGTATCATCCTTAAGGTATGATAGCCCTCCAGTTTAGGATGATGTGATCACGAACAATGTTATGGGCTCGATAGATTCCAAGTGTCATTGACATCATTGAAAGTACAAGGACGTATAAGGAGATTATCAATGAGATGTTGACGATTGTCGTCGGCCATCTCGTCGCCGGGTGTTGAAGTAATATTCATCTTTTTTCCTCTTGGAAGGAGGGAAGGCCGAAGCCTCTTCGATGCGCACGTGTTTCTCAGCGCGACTTAGTAACTCTTCCAGAGTGGTTGGAGGTCTTCCTGCAATAGATTCCTTGAATCTACTTTCCTTCAAGTTTTGTTGAATGATTCCAGCGAGCATGCTTCCTCCCACGTTAGGAACTTTGTGAGATGCCTCTACAAATCGTTGAATGTAGTTGCGGAGGGTCTCGCCCTCTCTCTGGGTGATAGTGAAGAGGTACGCGGGAGTCTTTGCGTACTCTTTGTTGATAGCGAAATGGTGGGTGAAGCGATCTGTTAGTTTGGAGAGAGCTTCAATTGACCCAGTGGGCAAGGAGTCGAACCAGCTCAATGCTCGTTCGGAGAGCGTTGTGCGAAACATCTTGCACATTGCCGCATCAGTTGGGCCATAAAGATCTGCCATGGCGTAGAGCTTTTCAAGGTGCTCCTGTGGGTCACCAGTTCCATCGAACTGCGGTAGACTCGAGATCTTTACCCGTTGGGGTAGTATCTCATTGATTATTGCGACAGTGAAGGGATTGTGCCTTATTGGAGGTATTGCCCTTCCACCAATGGGATTACCTATGTGGGGAAGGTGATTTGAGCGAGATACCTGACTGCTAATTTCATCCTCTCCACCATTGTGTGGAGGAGCTCGTTGGTAAGAGGTGTTGCCTCTTGAAGGTGAACGTGGGTCTCGTCGCCCAGTTCGTGCATCTTGGCGATGAGTAGATTGTTGCATTCTGGACCGTGGATCCGAGGTAGAGAAGGAGACACTTATTTAGTTCTGGACTGGCGGTGGTGCCATAGGTGGCTCCACATGTGGAGCAGGTGCTGGTATCGCGTTGGGAGCATTTGCTCCCATCGTGGAGATATATTGGGTCATGGCCTCTGTGGCAGCGCGAGTTGAAGTTTCTGCTATCATGCGTTGGAGCGCATTCTCGGTTATTTGAACCGTTCGAGGAGCAGGGAGTGGTGGATCGGCGAGTGGTGGGTCCCGAGGGGGGATCACCTGAACCTCGCGAGGCGGATCCGCGGCACGTGGAGGAGGTGGCAAGCCAGAGCCTCCACGGACCGAGAGGTTGTTAGCTGTGTCATTTTCTCTCCGAGCAGACGCCTCAGAAGGATCTTGTTGGCTACGTGATCTGGTTTGCATCGTTCTCACAGACGGCGCCAAAATGATGATGTTAATTACTTAGATCACCTAGGGTAGTGTATAAAATGAGCTGGGAGAGCAAAGCTGATCAGTAGCTTGACAACTTGATGATTCTGAGGTCCCTGCGAAATGAGCACACGTGAACTAGGCCGGGGGTTGATCCGGCGAAAACCCCTCCGACGCTCAAGTCAGATGTACGGATCGTAGAAAATAGTAGAGAGAATCAAACTCTAGATTACTTGTGAATAATAGAACGTACCTTAAGGAATGAATTCAAACATTTATTTATAGTTTAGTTGAGATTTTCGGGCCCAAACCTTACTTGAAGGTGATTGGGCCTCGGTGATAGTGGTCTTCAATATTGGGCTTGTGGCCCAGTAGGTAAATAATTTGTAGGCCCATTAGGTTGGCCCAATTAGGTATATCAGGTTGGGATTAGGTTGATTCGGTCGATTGTCAGGGTAATAACTAACCAATTCTTTGTGGATCAGTTGATAGTTGACAATTAATACAAATTGTACATTCTGCCTAGTGCGACAATCATCATCGGTTTAAAATAATTAATAGTAATTCGTCAAAAAATACATTCTAAAATTTAAATTAATTCCCCAAAAAAAAAACACATATTTAGTATCCAGGTGTATATAAAAATAAGCCCTTATATATAATACATATTAAGGTGGTGTCTGCAAAAGCTTATTTAAAAACAGAAGTTAGTGATTGCGAGTTAAGTTGAAATTAAGTGTTTATTTCTAAAAGTTATGGGTGTTTGCTAATCAGAAAAAGCAGGTACGTGGGTGCTTTTAAAATTATAGCTTAACACAGTTTATTTTAAAAGAAGCAAAAGCAAAAGTTTGTCCTGCAAACACTTGAAAACAGATTATGTGTTATTATAAAATTCATAATCTATTTCTAAAAACATTTACAAACACGGAGCGAAATAGATATAACCTCTAAACCTAAAATAATAAAGATGGTCGGTCAGGACTTATGCATAAGAAAGAACCCCTATATATATCACTTTCATGTTCCCTAATCATCATGAAATTAATCTTTCACCAAAAACGTTAATGTAGATCGAAAACACACACGTAATCATGGAATCCACAAAACGTAATCCTGGCCTCCACAAACACGGTAGTTCGGGAACCCAACGCAAAGAAGGCGGTGGAAATCCCGTCAGCAGCCGACGCAGAAAAGGTGGCGGAAGTTCCGCCGCCCGTTGCACCACGGCACGACCACCGGAGGTGAAAACTCCGGCTGATACACAGCCTACAAATTACTTCGCTTTGGTCCTGAGGAGGGTTGTGCTATTTGCTTCAGCCGTAGTGGCTGTGGTGGTGGTAATATTTACAAGCAACAAAACAATAAAGATTCGACCACAAATTATTCCATTCCAGATTCCTGTGCTGCCTTCTGTCGTTGCCAAATTCAATCACTCATTAACTTTCATGTAAGTTTTTTTTTTTTTTTTATTATTATTATTATTATTATTATTATTATTATTATTATTATTATTATTATTATTATTATTATTATTATTATTATTATTATTATTATTATTATTATTATTATTATTATTATTATTATTATTATTATTATTATTATTATTATTATTATTATTATTATTATTATTATTATTATTATTATTATTATTATTATTATTATTATTATTATTATTATTATTATTATTATTATTATTATTATTATTATTATTATTATTATTATTATTATTATTATTAAAGACTAAAATAGCCCCTCATACTTTAATATGCTCCAATTTCATTCTTAATTTAATTTAACCTCAATTTGACTCCAAATTTTTCATAAATTATTCAATTTTGACCCAAAACTTGTTTTTTTCAAAAAAACGTTTTTTGCGGCCGCTCTCCGGCGTTGACTTTCGATTTTTTTTCCTTCCGGATTTTTTTGTCGGTTTCCGGCGTTGACCTTTTTTTTTCTCTCTTTCTGTAACATTTTTTTCGTTTAAACAACAATATTGTTATATTAATCTCTAGCACAGTAATATTAACACAACAAAACTCATTATTATTGTGTAATAGAGTAATATTACTATGTTGACCGTTCAACAAATGTAAACATAATAAAAAACCATAAGAATTAATATTACTGTAAGTGACAGTAATATTACTATAACAACAGTAATATTACAATAATAGACAGTAATATTATTACGTTACTCCGTGAATAACTCAAACAAACAAAAAAATCCAAACAAAATAATAATATTGATGTGGTTGACAACAATATTTCTATAACAACAGTAATATTACCGTCAACCACAGTAATATTATTACGTTACTCCGTGAATAACTCAAACAAACAAAAAAATCCAAACAAAATAATAATATTGATGTGGTTGACAACAATATTTCTATAACAACAGTAATATTACCGTCAACCACAGTAATATTATTATGTTTACAGTAGTAATATTACAATAATAGATAGTAATATTATTACGTTAGTTCGTGAATAACTCAAACAAAACAAAAAATCCAAAAAAATAATAATATTGATGTTGTTAACAGTAATATTATTGTGTTTACATTTATTTTACTGTTAACGACAGTAATATAATTACGTTGACTTGTCAACAAATCAAAAAAAAAATAAAAAAAAAATAACAAAAAAAAAAAATAATAATATTACGTTAATTTACTGTCAACGGCAAAACAATTACATAAATGTATTGTCAACGACAGTACAATTACGTTAATTAACTGTCATTGACAGTATAATTACGTTAATTTACTGTCAGTGACAACACAATTACGGTCAACGTTTAGCGGCGGACGTAAAAAAAATAAAAAAACTAAAAAACCACTAAAAAAAGTCAACACCGGAAACCGGCGAAAAAAATCGGAAGGAAAGAAAATCGAAAAGTCAATGCCGGACGGCGTTGACCACCGGTCAACGCCGGAATCCGACGGCAAAAAAAAAAAGTTTTGAAAAAAAAAGCTTTTGAAAAATAAAAAGTCAAAATTGGATTTTTGTGGGCAAAATTGATTAAATTGGGGTTACAATTAAGAATTGGGTATAATGGATTGGGGGTAATATTGGCATATACGTAAATGTTTCCTTTATTTATAATAAATATTAAAGGGATGAGCTTATTAGTGAAAGAGATAAAAGCCCCTAAACCTATAATAATAAAAATGTTTGGTGGGAACTTATGCACAAAAACCCCCCTTGTTGATATATGTGCAACAGTATAAAAGAACAAATACTTTTAAAACGGAGGGATTGTAGTAACTACTTTAATAGTTCAATGACTACAATTGACATGCATCGCAACTATATGTACCTACAATACAGTACTAGCTTTATAAAGAACTTTTCCATTCACTGAATAATAACGAATCAATTTTCAAAAAAAAAAAAAAAAAAAAAAAAAAACAAGAAGAGGAAGAAGAATAACGAATCAACAAATTATTTGTTTCAGCATATCATATATTCCTATAAATACATACGTTATTAGTAGGAGTAGGAGTAGGAGAAGGAGCAGGAGGAGAAGGAGGAGGACAAGTAGAAAAAGGAGGAGGAGGAGGAGGAGGAGGAGATTCTGAAGAACGGGGGGAAGAAGATTCTAAGGGTGATGAGGAAGATTTTGAAAAAGGAGAAGGAGAAGATTTTGAAGATGATGCAGAAGATTCTGAAGACAATGAAGAAGATCCCGAAGAAGAAGACGATGAAGAAGATCCCGAAGAAGAAGAAGACGATGAAGAAGATTCTGAATAAGAAAATGAAAAGTACGATAATAAGAAATAAGAATATGTATCTTGTGCGTAGTTGAATTTTGGTTTTTTTTGAAGTGTAACTTTAGTTTCATCTCTTTATTTTTAAGACTTTGACTCAAGTTTTCTTGCATTGTCACTTTCAAAAATTGTTGCACTTATTTCCTATTAAGTAGATGATTGTGGCTAAATTCTAATCTACAAGGCCTTTATTTTGGAAAAGGAACATACTTGGTAGACGACGACAACAACAACAAAGCACTAGATTCTTGAGAAGTGATGCATTGTGCTACAACGTCCGATGTTGCCCAAGCCGTCGCTTCGTCCATTATGGCCTGTAACTATTACGTCGTCATTTGAATGACCGGCTCTGAAGATCCCGCGGTTTTAGACGCTCTAGCAGTTCTTCTTCTTCTAAGATCCGTGATACCATCGGTACCTTGAGGTTGCAGTGTGTGTCCGCCTTGACTACCTCTTTCAGTGACACGCGATCTAGTTTGCATTCTCACAGACGGCGCCAAAATGATGCTCCTAAAATATAAATTCGAAAATCCAAGAGTCTTTGAGCCCAGGAGAATAGAGAATCGTTTATGAGGTAGTTGTTGGTGTTCTAAAAGTGCACTAATACTAGAGACTAAGAATCAAGCTAATGTTGGGCATTTGCATGTAAAGTTTATCATTGAAAGAATTTATGGTCCCGAATTCGTTTAATACAGAGGTGTTATCTTAAGTGTTATAACACTTGAACAAACATGCAGCGGAAATATAAAGATAAAAGAACAATACTCAGAATTAAAAATGTTCACAAGTAAAGACTTGTGAACTTGCCCTTTACAGGACGGAAAAATATATTAAAATCAGTATTCCAAGAATACAAACAGAAGAGGTGCGAAAACTTCTTCCTTAATGAATCCTTTTCAAGATCATTCTTACAATCAAATCTAGATACTAAAAGAAAAATATTAAAAATTCTAGATTTCAAAGATGTAGTCGTGAGGAGTACGTAAAGAACTTATGAATGAATCACTATCTTGATCATTCTTACAACCAAGTCTAGAAACATATATACTAAACAATCTAGACTACAAAAAATGTACTTATGAGAAGTACGTAAAGAATGTACTCATGAGGAGTACGTAAAGATTATACTCATGAAGAGTACAACCAACCGATCCTAAACACACACTAAAACACTCATGTAATCTTTTCAGCTCTCGGTGTTTATTTTTGGAATCGATCAATTTCATTGAGTATTGAAATCGGTATTTATAAACATTTCAAGCTTCCACTCCTCAGCCCATGATCTGCAAGAAAACCAACCACAAGAGCACTCAAGAAAATGGGTTAGTGGGTTAGTTAGGAAGTTAGAATAAAATCCACAATTAAATCCACTAAGCACTACTTAGCCCACTAAGCACTATACATAACCCACTAAGCACTACTTATTCCATAACTAAAATTTAGTTTAGAAAATAAGAAAATTAAAAACAAAATGTGGAAATAATCCACGTGTTTCAAACTCCCCCTTTTTAACTTTCTGATCAAAACTAAATTTTAGCTTAACTCCCCCTGAGTCATTGCTTGAACTCCCCCTGAATTAGACAACCAACATTAACATAAAAGTTCAGAGGATCATAAAAAGAATTAAAGTAGAATATCCAAGGTCTCTTCAGTATCAGCTGCTGTTCCTCCATCACTAGCATTGGATCCACTGCTTTCCTCTGCTCTTTCTTTATTAACTCCTTGCTCTCTGCCTCTGGCATCAAAAGGATAGTATCAGCTGCTGTTCCTCCATCACTAGCACTGGATCCACTGCTTTCCTCTGCTCCTTCTTTATTAACTCCTTGCTCTCTGCCTCTGGCATCAAAAGGATGAGAAGTCCCTGCTTCAACTTCATGACTAGCTTTTTCTCCCCCTTTTTGATCAGAAAGAGTTTTTCGAAGCATTTCCACCATGGACTGGGGATAGGTAATCTGAGCTAGAGAATGAGTAAGCTGTTGTAACAACAGATCTCGATGAACAGAAACAAGAATGTCAGGGATGTTGTCAACATGAGGAGCAACACCTTCAGTACCAAGATTATTTTGACCTGATTCAGTTGAGAGGAAATTATCTCCATTCCAGGGAAGATCTTGGACATGAGGAGCTTTGAGAAAATTTTGAAAAACAATTATCATGCCAAGTGTGAGAAAGCAGAATGGAGTAGATGAGAGAAGGATTTTAAAACGATTGCCAAAAAAAATCTTACAAACCTCAGTAAAAACACCATAATTATCCTCATCAATCACAGTAGGAGTTTGTAAATGAGAGTTGATAATTTTGGGAGAAAAGGGAGAAAATGAAATTTCGCACAAAAAACTTTGCCAAAGTTTGGAGAATTTTTCTTTAAAAAAGAGATTTGTAAAGTGGCATAAACTTCCTTCAACAGAGTGATCATAAGGACAGGCAATCTCAACTAGACTAAGGATTTTTCTTTGATCAAGAAAATCAGTAATCCTATGTCTATCAAACTCATCCTTGAAAATTTTCTTTTCCTCAATGAATTGGCAATTCATGATTTGAGGACTCAAATTTGAATCAGATTCAAAATAAAAAGTTGTACTGAAAGCATTGTTTACCTCAAAAAGGAGTTGACAGATTTTTCCCATCCTTGTTCAGCTCATCTTCCTCAGAAGATTCCTCTTCTTCTGAGTCTTCAAGTTCATCTGGGATGCATGCTGGCTCAGGTGATGCAACACGTGGGGCAACATCTTTCTGCATCTGAGAGAATTCCTCAGACGAGTCACTGTCTGACTCTGAAGGTGGCATTTTTTTGCGAAATGAGGCAAGGAGAACTTCCCAGCTATCATCACTTTTCTCTTCTTCTTCAGCCTGGGAAGGTGGTGCATCCACTTGAATAGCTGCCTCTGCCAGAGTTTCCAGAGAATCTTCATTTGGAGCAGAGGGTGTTTCTTCAGTGGTGGTGAAATCCTGGGCATCAACAGTGGGAATGTCTACATGCTCAGCAGAAGACATCCCAGAAAAATCAGGCATTTCTTCATCCTGGTAGGGAGCAGCATCCTCAGCAACATTTTGAGAAGCATTGTCTGAGACAGTAGGTGCAGCAGCATTTTCAGGAACATGTGCAGCAACATCTTCGGAAACAGGATGTTGAGAGGGAGTTGCTGCCATGTTGGACTGAAATGTCTCCCCCTGAGTTGATGCTAGTGGAGGTGAGTCTTTGGAAGATGACTCAGTGGAGCTTGGGCTTCTGGTTCTGCAAAGGTTGGATCTCCTTCTTCATCATCGGTTTCTTCATCAACCAAATGAAGGCCACTTGGTGGGTTTGGCCTAACTGGAGTGCGACCGACTCTGCTGCCTCTTCTTCTAACTCTGCCGCCTCTGCTGGGAGAATGTCTTCCCCTTCGGCGTTGTGATCCAGTAGCATTCAGATCTGGGAAGGGATTCATGCGCTTGGACCGGCGAGTTGGAATCCTTCCTGCACTGGAAGAGGGACCCACGTTCTGGAAGGTGACTGGGTCAATCCGATTCATCTCGTCTCCGGGCTCAATAAAGCTGATCGGCATAGCTTCAAGGTTGACAGAATGAACGATGATGGCTAGATTCTGGTCTGCTGGTTCAGGTGCTGCAGCATCGTTGTGGACATCACCAATCGGCAGGAAGAGGATTTCTAGGACGAGATGCCATGATACAGTAGATAAAAAATTGCTTCTTGTGCTTTTGATTTTTGAGTGTGAATTTTCGAAAAAGAAGCACGAAATTTGTAAGCCCTAATTTTTGCAGAAAAAATTGAAGTGGAGAAGGTGAAGAAGTGGTGTGCATTTTTCTTGGAGAAAGTGTGATTAAGGAGAATAACACTTCCTTTGGCAGTTTAAAGCAAAATGTGACACATGGCACAATAAGGAGTGGACTTAGTGGAAAATAAAAGACTAACCCATGTACCCCAT
This sequence comes from Erythranthe guttata, assembly GCF_056151865.1. Lineage (NCBI taxonomy): Eukaryota > Viridiplantae > Streptophyta > Magnoliopsida > Lamiales > Phrymaceae > Erythranthe > Erythranthe guttata. The sequence continues at coordinate 3,977,892 of NC_142535.1, forward strand.
GACCCATATAAATAGTGATAATTCAATATAATAAAAAATAATAGTATCACTCACGAAATATTCACAAAAATAAAAACACAAGTATATTAATGATTAATAGTTTAAAAAAAATTGGCTAACAGGCATAGATTTTATTATATATATATCTAAACTTTTTTTTTTTTTTTTTTTTAAACTCTTATTGTCAAGTCAAACAATTCACATGGAACATGATCAAGTGTTCAGTTTGAAGGTTCCTCAGTTACTAAGATATGACTATCAAAATAGAGGAGTTTGACTTATGTGAGTGGAATTATTTCCCAAATGTTTACATGAAGCATGATCACGTTTCAAGGTGAAAGACTTCCAGTTACTTATTTAGAAAAATAATTCATCACAGTGAAGTCATTATTTAAAGAAGCTAAGCTTCAGTAAATTAGGTTGCAGCTTAAGATGTTTGATGCGGTGCTGCAACATATTTCAGGACATGTTTATTGGGTACACATCCCGAGAGATTTTCTGAGTTTAGAAAACCTCTCATAATCTAATGCCTTTGTGAAGATGTCAGCCAGCTGATCTTCTGTAGGAATGTACTTTAAGCACACTATATTTTTCTCAACTATATCACGAATAAAATGATGTTTAATATCTATGTGTTTAGTTCGTGAGTGTTGAACAGGATTTTTTGAAATGTCAATAGCACTTGAATTATCACAATATATGGTCAGGGTATCACTGGTCAACCCATAATCTCCCAACATTTGTTTCATCCAAATTAGTTGACCACAACATCCTCCAGCAGCTACATATTCTGATTCAGCTGTTGAGAGAGATACACAATTTTGTTTTCTACTAAACCAAGAAACCAAATTATTCCCCAAAAAGAAACATGCACCTGATGTGCTTTTTCTGTCACTAATATCCCAGCCCAATCAGAATCACTAAAGCCTATCAAATTTGTATTAGTGTCTTTGAAAAACTGAATGCCTAAGTCTACTGTACCTGCAACATACCTAATAATCCTCTTCACAGCTTTAAGATGAGTGACCTTGGGATTAGCTTGATACCTGGCACACACACAAACACTAAACATAATATCAGATCTGCTTGCAGTTAGATACAGAAAACTTCCAATCATGCTTCTGTATAGGGTGTTGTCAACATCTTCAGCAACATCATCCTTAGACAGTTTTTGACTTGAACCCATTGGAGTTTTCACGTGCTTGACTGACTCCAACTCAAACCTTTTGACCAGATTTAGAGCATACTTCTTTTGATTTACAAAGATTCCTTCACCTGTCTGTTTGATCTGGAGTCCTAGGAAGTAATTCAACTCTCCTACCATGCTCATTTCAAAAGTGTGAGACATAGAATCTACAAATGACTGTAAGAGGTTAGCACAAGTAGAACCAAAAACAATATCATCAACATATATCTGTACAATAATGATATGGTTATTTGTTCTTCTAACAAATAGAGTTCTGTCTGCTTTTCCTCTAGAAAATTGTATTTCAAGTAAGAAGTCAGTGAGTCTTTGATACCAAGTTCTAGGAGCTTGTTTAAGACCATACAAAGCCTTCTTAAGCTTGAACACATGATCAGGTTTGGCAGAATCTTCAAAACCCTTGGGCTGCTCTACATATGCTTCTTCATTTAAAAAAACATTTAGAAAGGCACTTTTGATATCCATCTGATACAGTTTGATTTTAAGAAAGCAGGCTATAGCAAGAAGTAACCTAATAGATTCAATTCTAGCTACTGGAGCAAAGGTTTCATCAAAATCTATACCTTCAATTTGAGTATAACCTTGTGCTACTAATCTAGCCTTATTTCTAACAACTGTACCTTTTTCATCAGTTTTGTTTTTGAAGATCCACTTAGTTCCTATCACATTTACTTGACTTGATCTGTGAACTAAGTACCAAACATCATTCCTGATGAACTGATTCAGTTCTTCATGCATTGCATTGATCCAGAATTCATCCTTCAGTGCTTCTGTAATATTCCTTGGTTCGACTGAAGATACAAAGCAAATAGTTCCAGTTAGTGCACATTCAGAAGATAAATTTGCAAATCTTACCATATCTCTGTAATTCACTCTCTCTTTTCTTCTGGTCCTTATTCCATCAAAGATATCTCCCACAACTTGAGTAGAGGGGTGATTTTTCTGGATTCTATTTGATGGTTCATTTCTGCAGACATCATGAGTTGACTGCAATTCAGCTTCTGTGCTCTCTGTAGGCTGTATTGAGTCAGATGTGGTAACACTTGGCTCAACACCCTCTTCTCTTGAAACTGGACTGTTTATATCTGGAGCATCTGTGGCAGTAGTGTCTCCTCTGGTTGTTTCTCCTTCAGCAATCAGGTCATCAACTTCATCTTCAGGTGTTTTACTGCGGAGATCAGCAAAATCATCAAATACCACATTTACAGATTCAATAATGGTTCGAGTTCTTAAGTTATATACTCTATACGCATGACTGTTGTTAGAGTATCCCACAAATAAACTCAAATCACTTTTTGAATCAAATTTAGCTAGATGATCTCTATCATTTAGGACATAGCAAACACATCCAAACACATGCATGTATTCTAGATCAGATTTTTCTCTTAAAAAATACACTAAAGTATATCTCGAAAAATCATCAACACACACAAGTACATATTTTTTACCACCTAGGCTTTCTACCTCTATAGGACCCATAAGATCCATATGTACAAGTTCAAAATAAATGGTGGTACCAACGTGTTGCAGCACTTTGTGTGGTACTCTGGTTTGCTTTCCCTTCTGGCACATTCCACATATAGGGATATCCTTGATCTTGAGATCAGGTAAACCTCTTATGGACATTTGAAAGTTTTGGGAGTTCCTCAATACTGAGTGTTCCACGTCCAACCACTTTGCTTTTAGCTTCTCCTCCATAGGTTACACGTCCTCCATTAAGTGTGTGGTAGTTTGACAGAAATTCCTTTGTTCCAGTCATGTGCCTAGAGCATCCACTATCAAAGTACCATGAACCTGAAATGTTAGCATTTAAAGAGGTGTATACTGCCTTGCACAAAAGTTTACCTTTGGGAGTCCAGATTTTACATTCTTTTTTGGTAAATTCTACCTTTTTCTTTGAGGTGTTCTCTGGAGTGATGTTGCACATTTTGTACAACATTTTGTCACGACTGAGTTTTTCACAAAATGGACGAATATGTCCTAGTGAGAAACAATAATGACAAATGTATCCCCTTATTCTGGACTCTGAAGTGGTGACTGTGAAATTCCTAGATTCCTTGCCATCTGACCCTTTCTCTTTGACAAATACAATTTTTTTCTTCTTCACTGGCTTGTGTTTCTTCACTTGTTTCTTGAACCCTAGACCTTCCTTTTTGTTGTACTTTTCCAGTGACACAATCTCTTCGAGTTTAGTTGTGCCGGTGTTCATCCTCTTGATTGCTAGAGTTGCTTCTTTGAGTTCATCTTTCACCTTTGCCAGTTCAAGATCCTTCTTGGTGATACCAACCTCCAAATGAGTGATTGTTTCTTTAAGGGATGAATTTTCCTTGTTGGTTGCATCTAAAGCTTGAGTCTTCTTCTCCAAGTTGTAGATCAGCTTCTTACACATATCTTCCTCATCACTAACTGCTTCATTACTAGATTCTGCTGCATTCAAAGAAATAGAGTTTAAACATGTATAATGATCAGTATTAAACTCTGAAATTTCAGTTACTGAAAGTGTTTCAGAAAGTGTTGCAGCATCCAGAGGAACTCCTTGTGATTCTGTTTCAGAGGCACTTCCAGTGAGATATCTGACTGAAAGAGCTTGTTTAGAGGATTGCTCTTCCTCTGTCTGTTCAGGTTGCTCTTCCTCCTCATCGCTGACTGCACAAATCAGACTCATTCCTCTTCTTCTCAAGGTATTTGCACATTCATTAGCATAATGTCCAAATCCTGAACATGCCCTGCATTTAATATGATCCAAGTTAGGTGGTTCAGAATTTGAACGAATAAATGAAGAATTTTTTGAATTGTTTTGAGAAGATGTTTGAGGAAATGTTCTCTGTGGAATAGATCTGTTCCGGGGCTGAGTTTTTCGATTTTGTGGAGAGCCTTCTGGAAATATTTGTCTGGGCTTGATTCCACTTCGTCTGTACGCCCTATTGAATTTCTGAATCTGAAATGCCACATTGTTGAGACATTCTTCTGCATCATCATCATATTCCGGGGCAACATCTTCTTTCTCTAATTTTGCCTGGAGTGCATTTGAGATAGCCTTTCCTTTCTCCTTCCGTTGATCTTCAAAGTTCATCTCTCTGGACTTTAGACTACCAATTAATTCGTCCAGCCGTAGAGATGATGTATCTTTAGCCTCCTCAATAGCAGTAACCGTCATGCTGAACCTTTATGGAAGAGTTCTCAATACCTTATTCACCAGTGTCTCGTTGCTCAAAGGACCACCTAAGGATTGGAATTCATTAGCCAAATCAATCAACTTCTCATTGTACTGAGAAATTGTTTCAGTTTCCTCCATTCTCAGTCTCTCAAATTTGGAAGAGAGTAGTCTGAGCTTGGTTCTTCTGACACTATCTGATCCCTCACAATGTAGCTGAAGAACTTCCCAAGCATCCTTCGCAGAAGTGCATACAGAGATTAATTTAAACATTGTTAAATCTACTGAATTGAAAATTGCATTTAACGCCTTTGAATTTTGGTTAGCATTTGCAAGATCATCTGGTGTCCACCGTAATTCTGGAGTTGGAAACACATCCCCATCCACATCTGTGATAGTTGGTGGCTTCCATCCAGTGAGAATAGATCTCCATGCTCTCTCATCAATGGCTTTGGTGTACGCCCTCATCTTGACTTTCCAGTAGGTGTAGTTTGTGCCGTCGAGTACCGGAGGTCGCATAGAAGCAATCATCTGAGTATCCATCACGAATTCGTTTCTGTAAAAATGGGAACAAACACTTAGTATACGTCAAGTGTTGGCTCTTGATGCCAATTGAAAGAATTTATGGTCCCGAATTCGTTTAATACAGAGGTGTTATCTTAAGTGTTATGACACTTGAACAAACATGCAGCGGAAATATAAAGATAAAAGAACAATACTCAGAATTAAAAATGTTCACAAGTAAAGACTTGTGAACTTGCCCTTTACAGGACGGAAAAATATATTAAAATCAGTATTCCAAGAATACAAACAGAAGAGGTGCGAAAACTTCTTCCTTATGAATGAATCTTTTTCAAGATCATTCTTACAATCAAATCTAGATACTAAAAGAAAAATATTAAAAATTCTAGATTTCAAAGATGTAGTCGTGAGGAGTACGTAAAGAACTTATGAATGAATCACTATCTTGATCATTCTTACAACCAAGTCTAGAAACATATATACTAAACAATCTAGACTACAAAAAATGTACTTATGAGAAGTACGTAAAGAATGTACTCATGAGGAGTACGTAAAGATTATACTCATGAAGAGTACAACCAACCGATCCTAAACACACACTAAAACACTCATGTAATCTTTTCAGCTCTCGGTGTTTAATTTTTGGAATCGATCAATTTCATTGAGTATTGAAATCGGTATTTATAAATATTTCAAGCTTCCACTCCTCAGCCCATGATCTGCAAGAAAACCAACCACAAGAGCACTCAAGAAAATGGGTTAGTGGGTTAGTTAGGAAGTTAGAATAAAATCCACAATTAAATCCACTAAGCACTACTTAGCCCACTAAGCACTATACATAACCCACTAAGCACTACTTATTCCATAACTAAAATTTAGTTTAGAAAATAAGAAAATTAAAAACAAAATGTGGAAATAATCCACGTGTTTCAATCATCTTTTAGTATTTTATGCTTTTAGTTTAATTGGTATTCTATGCATTTATAGGTAGTTCAGGAATCCGAGGAAACATTAAGGCTCGAAACGAAACCTAGGCAACGTGGCAAAGAAGTTGGAAAAATTAGAAGTGCAGAGAATTTACCGCTCTAGCGATAAATAAACTAAGAAAAACATATGTTTATGCCGCTCCAATGGTGCATTTAGACAACAATTTCTTCGATTCAAAATCTGCAAGGCTGAAATGGAGAATTGAGTCTTAGGAGAAAAGTATTTCTCCTCTTCCCCACTCTTTAATCCGGTTAAGTTATTCCCAAATTCGATACGCCACCAGAAATTTCTCCAAAGGTAATTTTCTTGATTTTTTTTAATTAATTAAATAGTTAATTTTGAGTTGAAAAGACAAAAAACCCACATGATCTAGGCATGTGCCTCGCGCGAGCACTGGAATATTCCAGTTTCATCTGAAAATTAGACATAAGTAGTTAAGTGGCTCAAAATAACAAATCTGGGCGTGCCCGTGAAATTGGTTTTCACTAAAGTGGCATTGTGCAAAACCGGGCAAAGATGGAACTAACATGAATACATGGAACTTGATCATAGCCAGTTGTAACATTAAGTAATCAAAAATAAATAAGAAAAAAGTTAAAAGAATCTTGGCTTGAGAAGGAATGAAGAATCCGGTTTTAAGACAGGATTAAAAACAAAGTCAGAAATTGAAACATCTCTTAGAATACAATAGATATACATACAGTCATCTAATCTAGATTAAAGTAACAATATCATCACATTTCTTTTCCACTTTTGTTTCTTTATAAATAAATACATGGTCAACTTCATCTACACAACTGTCGATAAACTTATCAAAAAAACGAACTTCCACAAATTCTAGAAACTTGAATATTACCTCGTCGATATGCTGCAAAGAAGAGGCCAACAATCTTCATAACCTTGTTAATTGTTTCATTCTTGATTTGGTCAAAAACAGCAGTGATAAGAGTATTTTGTCTACGAGTCCAGCTCAGAACCACCACCCTCATCGTCATTAGATACATTTATCGATGGGAAGAATTCTTCATTAGGATAAATCTCCTTAAATATCTACCAAAACAAACACCAAAAACTCGTTGGCTTGTTTACAATGACTTGACGCATAAAATGAAGCAATTTTAAGATCATAAAACACCCGTGTTTTCTAATTACCATGACTAACTAAGTAAATTACAAAATATTAGTAGAGGTTGGACTTGAGAAATATTACCTTCTCTGTTGCATCTAAGAGATCGGTATAGTGTAGATGCTCATCTGGCATAGGCGTTTTGCTGATGGAGTCTAACCCACCCTGAAACTGGATGCCATAAACGACAAAATCACGAATAAGGAATTCAGACTAAGAACAGTAATCAGCAAAGCAAAGAAAAATAATAACTAGCAATGATTTCATCTACCGTCTTCTTTAAACGGAATCGATACCAGATAATGCGGTTGGCAGAAAGCAAGATGCTACTTTTTTCTTTTTCTTTTTTTTTTAATTTTTTAATTATTGCGTTGCTGTTTTCTTTTACCTTTCAAATGAAAAGAAAGGCTACACATATTTAAATTACATCAAAACACTACTGGGAGCAAATACACATTTATTACAAATTAAACAATACATGGAAAAGTGAAGGAGAATAGGCAAACCGTAGTCAGTTCTTGAATATACAAGGTGCTCCAAAGCAAACACGGCTTTTCTTCGGCGTGCTCACTTAAATTAGACGCCCCACTATTTTCGGAGTTACCAGAAATAGGCACAGAGAACAGTGCATTTATGGCTGCATTTAGTAATTTCTTTCCTTGTACATTATCATCACACATTGCTGATAGGTAAGTCACGAACCTGTTTATAAGGTGGATAATGCAACAAATGTCAAATGATATGTTCCACTAACATTTGTTGATCCGTAAAAGCAGCAAAAAGATAAAAAAATATCCAACAATTTCATCAGAAACGAATATTTGAATTGTTTTAACTGCGAGAATGTAGGTTTAAAACAAATTCATATTCAGCTTCGAAATTGATGGACTTGTCCATTTAAATGATACCAAATGGCATATAAGATATTGGACTTACATCCCAGAGGGACAAACAGCGACATTGCTACTCAATTGGAGTACACGGACTGACGTACTTTGTTCTAGGTACAAAGCTGCACAAGAAGAAGATTTAGTGAATGAAAGATATATAGGTAAATTACGGCCACCCCCTCAGGTAAGGTTAAATTACTAAAAAACCCCTCATGTTTGGGTAATTACAACCAACCCCCTCAACTATGAATCTTCTTACACTTCATCCCTTATGGTGTCAAATTCAACAATACAATGGTGGACATGTAAGAAGATTCATAGTTGAGGGGGTTGGTTGTAATTACCCAAACATGAGGGTTTTTTTTGTAATTTAACCTTACCTCAGGGGTGGTCGTAATTTACCCAATATATATGTGATTAAAATAAATAGCTTACATCTGGGAGGGAAGAACACAAGGCAGTTAGCAACTTGTGTGTTGAGGGAATGCTTTGTAATGCATATTCCTCGAGCAACCTTCTTTGTATCTGATAGGCTGACATCATCAGAATTTGCCACCTGTGCATCGTGATTCGGAGTTGATGGAATTGTGAAAGAGGGAGCAATAATCAGCTTAGGGCTGAACAACTCCTGACCAGAAACTAACTTGATGCCCTTATACTCACCACTGTCCTGTGATGAAAAACCCATAAATATGAGGATCTACATAATATTTTCATAAATGCCACACGACCAACTGGTCAAGCAATTATGCAATGATTCGAATGTTACACCTCTCAATTCTCGTCCGTAACTCACTTATAGAAAACAAGAAACAAAATTCATTCAAACCTTATCGTTGAGTATTGCAACTACTGGCATTCGCAAAACCTGCATAAAAAATCAATAGCGAACAAGCACATCAGAAAGAAGGAAAAGAGGACCAAAAAGACACACACACACACACACGACTAATATAAATGATAAATTGTGGCAGAGAGAGTATTTTAGTGACACAGTAATTGATAATCATAATAACTGCAAGCAGTGGCAGTAACCGATAATCATAAATAATCCAAAACAATCTAACTATACTTACATAAATGCACCCCTTGACTGCAGCACGGCGACAAAAGGCTTGAGGAAGTTCCCCTTGACCGTAAATGGGGTAAATTATCGCCCCATTTGCATTAGGAAACCTAAACATGTTGAAAAAACATTCTAATTAATTACGATTATTTAAATCATTGCAGTACCTTTTTCAAGTAACCTGATAAATAATCGCTTTTTATTGCTAAAAACACAAATATCCATGTATACTTTATAACCATTTAATCCAGGATTTACTGATTAAGCTACTGCAATTATTAAAAATAACTTGTAATGATGCCGGGATCTGGTTGAAACTGGAGGAGATTTCTCAGTAATAGTTCATCAGTTTTGTCTTATTAGAGATGAAAGTAACTATACTGGTAATAATCAATCAATTCTTTACTGTCAGTCAATATAATGTATGAAAATCCAGACTATTCTACACAAGTCTCGTAAAACAGTGTGTGATTATTAAATGTACCGTGATTGAAATTTATAATACTCTGTCATTGAATCTCTCGGGAATGCTTAATGAGGCATACGTTCTATTTTTCTGAAGCGTTTACAATTCTCCAGCAGGTGTTGTCATATTTGCCGGTAATTCTCGTGAAACTGGCTTATCTCAGTTTTACAAGACTTTTCCTAAATATTTAATTTGCACGATAGCGACACTTCAATTTTGTTCTTATTGACCTTTTGGTTACAACTTACAGCTGCTCAATGGTATTGTATAATGCAACAGCATAAGGAACTAATCATAAACGAACGGTTCCTTCGACTGGACCACTCTACTCCCAGGAACGATCCGTTTTATCTGTTAATATTTTTTATCCATTTTATCAGTCATCTCAATGTTTTCCATGAACAAGCATATCGAGTTTCTACTATCTAATCTACTCTTTATAATGCATCTACACTAGTATATAGTTAATTTGGTTGCCTTGGATAGTTACACCAGCAGGTGCTGTCGTTATTGTTTGGTTGAACCAAAGAGGGCTCTTTATAATTCAATTACTAATATTCATCTTTTCTTTCTACAGTTTTTGGCCATTAATAAATTCTGTTTTCTCAGCAAATCATTCAAGCAATTCCGGGAATTTTAAAATGGGACACGAGGGTAAGAATTTGACCTGCCAATGGACGAGTGGTAAAGTGCCAAACGGCTTATCCCACTTTTAGTGCTGATTACATCTTTACAAGCTTCCAAGTTTTCCTGATCGTAATCAGCCAGCACTATCGTGTACAAAATAATCCTGTAAGAATATATTACAAATAAGATTACAAACCCAATAAGACAAACACAACAAGAGAGGAAAATCGTTAACTATTTGAAAATGCAAATTTTGCATCCGAAAAATTCAGAAACCATCGTCATAATTGCAACGAAGCTTCTGTTGAAACTACTAATTAAACAACCTTTTCGATTTCAGACCCTGATTTTCTTGGAGAAAAAAATTGAGATATAATAGAAACAATCCAACTTAAGACATTCTTCATCCTTGTATCGAGTCGTTGAAACTATTAAACCAACATTTGGAACCCTAAATAATCAATCCAAGAAAAACGATCCTGTGAAATACATACAATCAGTTATCATAACACATTCTAATGTAACTTCAATATCTAACGATTTAATATGACAGCCTCCTTCAATCCGAGAAATTAAGGAACATGCTATATAAATCAATTGAAAGAGTGAGAAACATCAGCAACCAAAACAAAGAATAAACAAATTAAAAAAGGAACCCTCACTAACAGAGAGAGAAATAGAGTGAAGAATTTATCGATGTGTACGATTTCAGCTTCTGCGACAATCCGATTTTGGTCAAGAACTCCACGAAAGGACTCTCCAAATCCTGATCAGAGATCTTATCATCCTCGGTTTCATCGTCGCCCAAATGCCGCTGCACGAGCTTGAAGAACTTCATTAACTGATTCTTCTCGGTTAACGACAAACCCCGATTCTTAAAGATGGCGCTCCTCGAATCGGGCACATTCTCCAATCCGCCATCCGCGCTGCTGATAAAGCTGGCGTCAACACTCTTGAACTCCATGTACTGATTAATCCCCGTCTTGAGAATCAAATCGATCATCGAGTCGGAGCAGAGCAACACACGTGGACCGGCCAAATCGAGGTTGAATTTTCTGGAATTTTCTGTGGGTTCGGAGGAGTAGGAGTTGGTTTCGACGGCGGAATAAAGGGGGCGAGTCGCAACAGGGGTAGAAACATAATCATCGGAGGTTAGGTTTCGGGATTGGGGTTGGGATTCGGATTGGATAAAGGGGGTGAAGTCGTTTAGGGGTAGGGAGGCGGAGTGGGAACCGTAGAATGGATTGGAATCGAGGTGGAGGACGGTTTTTCCGGCGGCGGAAGCGGCGGAGGCGACGATGGATTCGGGGAGGCCGGTGCCGATTACGATGAGATCGAAATTGGAGGGATCGATTGGTGGGTATGACTCAGCCTCCTCCATCGCCAGAGTTTTGAGGTTTCAATTCTGCCTGTAAAAAATGACTTAAACATCAGTAAATCGTAGAGGTTTACGAATAATTAGTTTCCGAGGGGTTTTTTTTTTTCTTTTCTTTTCTTTCTTTCTTTTCTTTTTTATTTTTTTTTTATTTTTTTTTTATTTTTTTAGGAAAGAGGCTCTCAACGTTGTTTCCTATTTTCAACACCAAAAAAATTGTTATTTGTAGTTCAAACATAATTTCCTTTTTCTCTCTAGAAAAAAAATCTCTCTCTTAACAATAGAAGCTAATTTGGCATAAAATTGTTTTTGTTGAAGTGATATACGAACACAAATGAGCTCATCGGATGAAGATCGGATACACATCATAACGAGGTAAAAATTTCGTTATTTCGATTGAAAAATCTGGACAGAAAGGGCAAACGCCCAACTCGAGCGCCCGAAGTTGTTTTTCACGCCCAAGTTGGGCGTGCAAACCACCGATCCACGCCCATTTCAGGCGTGCAAAACACCGGTCCACGCCCAAATCGGGCGTGTGTAACAGCTCCCGACGCCCGAGGCGTACCCCCCCCCCCCCCCCCCCCCCCCCCTTTTTTTTGCTTTTTATTTTTTATTATTTTTTTGTTTTCAGGGAAACTAACACAATACGACTAAAGTTGAAGTCGATCATACTGATTATTTTACAACAACTCAATTGTTTGACTCCAAGGACGAGCTGGTAGATTGGGCGAGGTCCGTTGCTAGAAATCTTTTTGTAAAGTTGGCTAAAAGAAGTGTCCCTAAACATAAAACGTACCTGACTTGTCACCTATTTGGGGCGAAAAGAGATACACCATCAATTAACCCAACTGCGCGCACGAGAAGATGGACTGGTAGAAAAATAATTCATTGTGGTTTTCAGGTCGAAGGAGTGAAACGGTTGGATGATAGATGGGAGCTCAGAATATTATATGGGAAGCATAATCATTATCCGGTATATACGTCTGGGCATGGGATGAGTCCATTGTTTCATAAGTACAACAATGCACCTGTTGCATTTAGATATGGCACTTATGGCTTAGATATGGCACTTCTGGCGCTAAAACTTCCTCATTCTCCTCCATGGGACGCAATGAATCATTGGACCTATTCCACTGTCGAACTTCCATAGGTGTTACTCGATAATTTCTCTTTATCCATAACATCTTCTAGATGTAATTCGATTGACGGACACAAATCTAATCGACATGATAAATTAAATCGGTAGAGACAACAAATGAGTCTCCTTTAGATCTTTGATCTTGAACTCAAATTTTCAACAATCGAATTTTTCTTACTTGACTTCTTCGAAGTCCAAATCAAGTACATTTCCTTAACATAAATTGTAGTAATAGGAACAATAAAAACCAATTATTGTTCACATATTCTCTTCCGAGCAATTATTCACATAGGAAATTGTCATATATTCTTTTGGAATATTTCAAGCCATAATTATAGTGAACGCCTCAGCCTAACTGAGTTTATGTTCCGTAGTCTGGAACTAATTGTCTCGGGAAAACATAGTCATTCACGGACTTTCATATAAATATTTGTATCTAGATGGTGGTAATACATGGTCCACGTCTATCTTCTTGGATCACCTCCAAGAAAGGATTTGAATCATTACATGTGTGTGCATATGCTGAAATATAATCCAATTACGTGATTTCGAACAATCGGCAACTTATGCTTTTGGCATTCAAATTGTGGTTCTACACAAGGTTGTAAAAAGCGGTAATCGGGTCGGAGGCGGTCAGGCTCACGATTAATCGGTGCGGCAGTGATAAATCGGAAATAAATCGGTTTTTAAAATTTAATATAATATATTTCTAGTTATTTATAAATACTCAAAACATATATAAAAAAAATATTTAAACATAGTTATATCTTCATCATGTATATATCCTAATAACATAATAAAATTTTAATAATAACAAGATCATAATACATTAATATCCTTATAAAATATAAATAAACAAGCAATTTTTTTGAATTTACATTTATTCTTGAACATTCCTGGCATACATCATTAGTTCTTTAACAATAACAGTTAACATGAACAAAATAAAGCATAAACTCATTTTTTTTTATTAAAATCCCAACTTTTATTTTTAATTATATATCAAAAATAAAAAAATAAAACCGATTTTTTACCGATTTTTGCCACCGAGTTTGACCGGTCTTAAAGGTTTGATCGCTTCAGACCGCCCAAAACCGCCTCACAGGCAAAAAACCGATTTTTCAAACCTTTACACTAGAATCGTAAAAGGTTTGGGACCGCCTCCGCCTCGAAGACCGATTAATCGGCCGCCTCGGTCGATTTTTAGAACACTGGTTCTACATAACCGTGTCGAAAATTCCTCTAATTTTCCCAATGTACGCTTCTGGTTGTACACGTTAGAGGTGATGCAAATATATTTGATTTCTTTTCTTCAATGGTTTCAACATAATAACCATTAGCTCAAATATTTCTAAAGCTCAACAACGTTCTACTGGAACGTGGAAGAAAAAGAGCTACTTTAATGGCAAAAGTTGTGCCATGAGATAACATAATGTGGACAGTACCATAACATCTATCAAAACTACATGTGCCTCATTTAGTTATCAGAGAGGTCATTGCTAGTACTAGACATGAAATTAATAAAATACGACTTATCTCTAAGGATAGTATGTGTAGTCGCATTATCTGCCAAACATTTATCCCACATGTCATGTCAAGAGAGTTATATATTCTAATCACATATTTTCAGTATTTCAGGTTCTAAATAAATTCAACAAGAAAACACGAGTAGATAACATAATGAGTAATTTAAAACATATAATCACATAAATATATGGTCAATAGCATAAACTAAACATAATCGACGTACGAATATGGTTCGTAACATGATCATATGAAATCCAATAAACAGATAAAGTAGAGACATAAAATAAAGATAATGCGTATTTTATGAAATCAAAAGTTCAATCATATCCCAATATGGGTCATTTGCTCAGATGTGCCGAAGTATGGAAGTTGAGCGACGGGCTACACATTGAAAACATTAGTATCTACCAAGTCAATCTATGATGGTGCATTATTATTTGCATCTCCAGCCACAACGTTCCTCGTACTACAGGTGCGTAACTAATGATATACCTAAATGGGCCGACCCAATGGGCCCTCAAATTTATCTACCAATTAGGCCCATTACAAGAAAGCCCAAACACATAACGAGGTGGGCCCATTACACGAAAGCCCAAGCTCCTTCAAAATAAGGCTTGGGCCCAACAAAATAAGCCCAACTTAATCAACGACATATAAATAGAAGTTTTATTCATTTGTAAAGGTACGTTCTCATTTTAACTGATAATCCACCACGAGTTTATTCTCTCTACTCTCTCTACGATTCGTACATCTGACTTGAGCGTCGGAGGGGTTTCCGCCGGATCAACCCCCGGCTTAGTTCACGTGTGCTCTTTTCGCAGGGACCTCAGGAGCATCAAGTTATCAAGCCACTGATCCGCTTTGCTCTCCCAGCTCTTTTCTATACTACCCTAGGTGTGCTATTCTTTAGCTTCATCATTTTGGCGCCGTCTGTGGGAACGATGCAAACCAGATCAAGTAGCCAACAAGATCCTCCTGAGGCATCAGCTCGGAGAGAAAACGACACAGCTAATAACCTCCCCGCCCGTGGAGGATCTGGCATCCCACCTCCTCCACGCGCCGCGGAGCAACTTCCTCCACGTGCCACGGAGCCAGCTCCCCCACGTACTGCAGATCCACCTCGCGAGGTTCAGGTGATCCCCCCTCGGGACCCACCACTCGCCGATCCACCACTCCCTGCTCCTCGAACGGTTCAGATAACCGAGGACGCACTCCAACGTATGATAGCGGAAGCTTCTACTCGCGCCGCCACGGAGGCCGTAACTCAATATATCGCCACGATGGGAGCAAACGCTCCCAATGCGATACCAGCACAAGCTCCACCTATAGTACCACCAGTGGCCCCACCGCCGATCCAGAATCAAATAAGCGTCTCTTCCTCTACGTCGGACCCACGGTCCCGAGTGCAGCTATCTACTAATCACAGAGGAGCACAGCCTAGACAACAACGTCGGCGCTCACCCCTACGGGGGAATGCATCGCCACCAAGAATCCCTCTCTTTAATGAGGGAGAAGGCGAGGTAAACAGCCGAGTGTCTCGCCAAAACCTTTTCTCCCAGCCAAATAATCAAATGGGTGAGAGGATGCCTCTCCCAGCAAGACGCAGTCCCTTCACCATAGAGATCCTCAACGAGGTATTACCTCAAGGAGTAAAGATCTCGGGGTTACCTCAATTTGAAGGGACCACCGACCCACAGGAACATATTGAGAAATTCAGTGCCATGGCGGATTTATACGGCCCGACGGATGCGGCGATGTGCAAGATGTTCCGCACCACTCTCTCCAAGAGGGCAATGAATTGGTTCAACTGCCTACCCATAGGGTCCATTGACACCTTCGCTCGGTTGTCGACCCGATTCACCAACCAATTCGCCATCAACAAACAATACGCCAAGACCCCAGCTCATCTTTTCTCTGTAGTGCAGAGAGATAACGAAACACTCCGCAACTACATCAAACGTTTCGTAGAAGCCGTCCATGAAGTCCCCAGTGTGGGGCAACAGAACTTGAAACCGGGTAGATTCAAGGAATCTATTGCCGGAAGACCACCAGGCAACCTAGAGGAGTTGTTAAACCGAGCCGAAAAGTACGTCAGGATAGAGGAAGCTTCCACCCACGCTCCCCCTAAAAGGAAAAGGGAAGATGACCGTCAGGACAATAGGAGGCGTGATGACCGACGTCCACCACTTCCACCTCCAAGCCAACCCTCCTCTTCCTACAATAGGTTCACTCCGTTAAACGCTCGCCTCACTGAAATCCTTCACGTGATAGAACAGAGAGGTTTAGCGGAGCCTCCACGTCCTATGCAGCCGAATGCAAAGCGAGAAAAGTCGGATCGCTATTGTCGATTCCATAAAGACAAAGGGCGTACTACGGAGGAATGTGCACAACTTAAAATGGCGATTGAGAGGCTGATCAAACAGGGCCATTTAGGCGAATACGTCGATAAGCCGCGAAATAAACGCCGTGATGATCCTCCACGCCGAGATAACAATCGAGATCAACAACAAAGACGAGAAGATGGGGGTCACCGACGTGACCTAGATAACAATGATAACCAGCCTACCCGGGGAATCATCTCCTTCATCTCCGGAGGACCAGCGGGAGGCAATTCACAGAATGCAAGACGCACACTCGCTCGATCAGCGCGCATGAATCAAGAACGCGCTTCTCCATCCGAACGCATATATCAAATACGAAGACCTGATCACAGCATAGTCTTCAACTCCTCCGACCTCGAAGGTCCAGATGAAGACAATGTCGATGCATTGGTCGTAACAACAACGGTGGCCAACTTCTTGGTCAAGAAGATATTAGTGGACGGTGGAAGTTCGGCTGACATCATGTACCTCCACGCTTTTAAGCAGCTGGGTATAGATAATGCCCGATTTAGTCCCGTCTCCACACCCCTGAAAGGATTCACAGGAGAAGGCATCTTATCCATGGGAGAAGTGGAGCTGCCGGTCTCTTTAGGGGAAGACCCCTGTCGAATCACGAAACTAATCAAGTTCCTCGTCGTCGACAGGCCATCACCCTACAACATCATTCTAGGGAGGCCAGCCATCCACACATTCAAGTCAGTACCTTCCTCCTACCATCAGAAGTGGAAGTTCCCTACTCCCTATGGAATGGGAGAAGTGCTTGGAGATAGACGTCTCGCTCGAGAATGCTATGTAAGGGCCCTACGAGAACCCTCAAAGAAGCCTAAACCGCCCGGAAAGGGAGACGATACCCAAAAATCCGACAAACGGAAGTGGGTCAATGCAATCATTGAGGACAATAAAGAAATCCTCATCAATGTACCAGAAGATAGCATCAAGCTAGCGGCTGTCGAAGAGCTTAAGTTCATAGAGCTCACACCCGGAGATGATTCCAAACTCCTGCGCATCGGATCTGATTTAGATCCTGAGACGGAGCAGCAGCTAATCAACTTCCTGCGACACAATGGAGATGTGTTCGCATGGAAAGCCCAAGATTTGTCGGGCATTCCCCCTCAGGTAGCCCTACATCGGCTTAACGTCGACAAGAGGATGAAGCCAGTCAAACAGAGGAAACGAACGTTTGGACCCGAACGCAACAAGCATATCAAGGCAGAAGTGGCTAAACTTCTAGACGCGGGTCATATACGACCAGTTCAGTATCCTGAATGGTTGTCGAACGTAGTACTCGTTCCCAAACCTGGGGGAAAGTGGAGGTTATGCGTGGATTTCACTGACCTCAACAAAGCTTGTCCCAAGGACCCATTTCCTCTACCCAGAATCGATCAGCTCATCGATTCGACCTCGGGGTGTGAGCTCCTCAGCTTCCTCGATGCATACCAAGGATATAACCAGATCTTACTTGCGCCAGAGGATCAAGAGAGGGCTAGTTTCATCACTGACCAAGGCATCTACTGCTATCAAGTCATGCCCTTTGGATTAAAAAACGCAGGAGCCACATACCAACGTCTAGTGAACACAATGTTCGCAGATCAGATCGGTAAAAATATGGAGGTGTACATCGACGACATGCTCGTCAAAAGTGTCAAAACCTCAGATCACCTAACCGATCTGGATCAGTGCTTCGTTACCTTGCGAAAGTACAAAATGAAACTCAACCCCCTCAAATGCTCGTTCGGAGTTCGAGGTGGTAAATTTTTGGGATACATGATTTCACTGCGAGGAATCGAAGCTAATCCCGCAATTACCTCCATGCCTCCACCAACATCCATCAAAAAAGTCCAACAGCTTAACGGTTGTTTGGCATCTTTGAATAGATTCATTTCTCGATCAGCGGACAAGGCCCTACCCTTCTTCAAAATCTTAAGGGGAGGAAAGAAATTTGAGTGGGATGAGGCATGTCAAAAGGCATTCACAGAGCTAAAGTCGTACCTGGCATCCCCACCCCTGCTCACAAAACCTCACCCAGGAGACACCCTCCTACTGTACTTAGCTACCTCAGCTAATGCCATCAGCGCAGTCCTCATCCGAGATGGAGGAAAAGGCCACCAACCCATATACTACATAAGTCGCTCCCTCCAAGGAGCCGAACAACGCTACACCAACATGGAGAAACTCGCTCTCGCCCTCATCAACGCAGCTCGGAAGCTTCGACCTTACTTCCAGTCGCATCAAGTGGTGGTTCTCACCAATTATCCTCTGAAGCAAATACTAAGAAGTCCTGAGACATCCGGGCGATTAGCGAAATGGGCGATAGAGCTAAGCGAATACGGGGTCGAATTCAAACCCCGCCCGGCGATCAAAGCGCAAGTATTGGCAGATTTTCTAGTTGAAATGACCTCCGTAGAAGAAAGTACCTCTCTTCCAACTTGGTCCGTCAGCGTCGATGGATCGTCCACTGCCACAGGAGGGGGAGCGGGTATCGTCCTAACGAACCCTGATGGAGATGAGTTCGAATATGCTTAACGATTCGAATTCACAGCCTCAAACAACGTCGCTGAGTACGAGGCCCTGATAGCGGGAATCCGCCTCGCCCTAGCAGCTGGAGCGCGCAAGCTCCTAATCCAAAGCGACTCTCAACTCGTCGTTAACCAAGTACTCGGAGTTTACGAGGCCAAAGAAGACACCATGGCGAAATATTTAGCTCTCGCACACACTCTCCTATCCAAATTCGAGAGCTACGAGATAATACAAGTACCCCGTTCCAACAATATCCACGCTGACAAGTTAGCTAGACTAGGAAGCTCCATGGCTAGCATCGGAAGTCGGAAGGTGACGCTCCTCACATCACCTCAGCCGGAGATAACTTCACCCACTGAAGTACAATACACCGAGGAGGATGAACCATGCTGGTTCACTCCAATCCTGAAGTATCTCAAAAAAGGAGAACTTCCAACGGATCCCACCGAAGCACGAAAGTTAAAAACGAGAGCCGCACGATTCGTCATAGTGGGAGAAGAGTTGTACAAACGAGGGTTCTCATTCCCCTACCTTAAGTGCCTCGATCCAACCACGGCGGATTATGTACTTAGAGAAGTACACGAAGGCATCTGCGGCAATCACTTGAGCGGGAGAACCTTAGCTCTCAAACTACTGAGGCAGGGCTATTATTGGCCAACGATGCATGAAGATGCGAAAAGGTTAGTCCGGAGGTGTAAGCCATGCCAAGAGCATGCCAATATCACTCACATGCCAGCGGCGTTAATGCAACCAATTGACAGCCCCATCCCTTTCGCCCAATGGGGGATGGATTTAGTTGGACCATTCCCGCCCGCCACAGGAGGACGCAAATACCTCATTGTAGCAGTGGACTACTTCACCAAATGGGTGGAGGCTGAACCCTTGGCACGCATCCGAGAAGAAGAAGTCATCCAATTTCTATGGAAGAACATCGTGTGCCGCTTCGGAATCCCGCGTTCCATCATCTCGGATAATGGAACTCAATTTTGCGGTGACAAGGTAAAAAATTGGTGCCTCGGCTTGAACATCAAGCAGTTCTTCACATCGGTAGCAAATCCACAAGCTAACGGCCACACGGAGGTTACAAATCGCACTATCCTCCAACACCTTAAGACAAGGCTGGGAAGTGCCAAAGGAAAATGGGTGGAAGAATTGCCTAACGCCCTATGGGCTTATCGCACAACCCCACGCGCAGCAACCGGAGAGTCGCCTTTCAATCTAGCTTTTGGCACGGAGGCTATCGCACCCGTCGAAATCGGAGAACCATCTTGGCGAGTCACCAACTATGACCCAACAGCTAATGAAGAGGCTATGCGAGGAAGCCTAGACCTCATAGATGAGTTACGTGAGATCGCATACATCCGACAACAGATGTATAAATCACGCATGGCCAAGGCATATAACTCAAAGGTCCGCCCTCGCTCCTTTCAAGTCGGAGATTTAGTCCTCCGAAAAGCCGAAGCCTCCCACCCCGTCGGAAAGCTCGACCCAAAGTGGGAAGGACCGTATAAAATCACAAAGGTGGTCAACACTGGAGCATATCGCCTCGAGAACATTGACGGACACCCTATACCCAGAACATGGAATATAGGGAACCTCAAACGGTTCTACGCCTAAGGTATACATCTACCTTACTTCTGATCATTTGAGATCATCACCCATATCTCTACTAAAGAAAAATTACTTACAAATTTTCACCCATGCAGGCTCCACAACCTTCCACGTCACTCGTCTTGTAAAGCTGCTTAGACATGGTTGGAAATTCGGCACCACATAACAAGGTGCATTAATGTCCCTCCTAAACTGGGGGGCTAGTAATTGCTACTTACATCAGAAATTCATAATCACATCCCATCGTCTCCTTACAGGTCGAGAACCTACTACGTGAGGATGTATATTAAGCAATCAATGCGCTGCTTGCTCGACGACACCCCATACCACATCGTCAAGGGTAACTATACTTCTACTAGAACTCAACGCACAGATAATCTCATTTACGATTACTAACGTGACAAAATAATCCCACTAGCAGGCACGATCGCATAGCAACTCGCGACAACTCACGACTTCATTTCATGTCTTGGAGTGCGAGAAAGAAAAATCAAATCCGTAGTAGGGTACGTGAAAGCGCAATACGCATCCCCTCAGCTTCAATTACTAAGTCTTCAATACAAATGCTTAGACAAAATTCTTTTTTCTCAATTATATTTGACAGGCATAGAAACGCCAAAGGAATTCATTTTACCATCAACGCAGCAAAACGAACGAGTACAAACAAGACGTGGAAGAAGAAGAACAAGTGTAGTACAATCACTTAGAACAATTTTTATCAAGTCAATTTTTTTTTTCTCTTTCTCGCTCCACCAGTAGTTATTTACCTTTGCCTCACGTAGGCCCATCGCATTAGTCATTTACTTACATTCGCCTCACATAGGCATGTAACAATTCTCCTATGCTATCGTTGAATAAATAATATTTTTCGCTTTACTATCTACGCCTTTACGTCTATACAAATAACCTCTTACCATGAGTTCAAATCAATACCACCCTACAAACACTTAGAGTGATTTGGATAATCCGTATAGCCTGGCCAGCTGGATTAGCTAAGTCCCTTTAATTGTTTCACGAGGTGCTACTTTTAAAACGTGGCCACGGACAAAAATATTATAGACCCAAGTGGTCAAAAACAAAGGGTACGACCCCTAACAAAAACCTTGGGAGACTGATCCCCTCCTCAAGTACATCGCGTATAATGCTAATGTAAACACATAGAAGCAACGCATTAATTCTTGACAATGTCAAAATAAATAAATCGAAATCTTATACTTCAAAGTCAAACGAGGAAGAAATTCAAATAAAATAGTAGTGGACATACCCAACTACATCAGCGATAAAAATAAAATACGAAATCCATAAAAAAAATAATAGCAATAAAAAATAAAAGGGAAAAGTTAGCTATCCTAACAGATAAGTCTAAGCTCCCCTACCGCGAGCGGAAGACGTACCCGCAGTAGAGTCACCCGCAACCATGTCATTCACGAGCTCTGTGCCCGTCCCATTGACATCTACCTCTTCCTCCTCTTCATCAGATATGCCAGCTTCCATCCCACGAATCACTTCCTCGCTGATCCCACCCGCATCGCGCAGATATTTGCGACAAGCACGCACTAATGGCTTATAAACCACAGCCAACGCATGCTCCTCAATCATAGCAGCACACTCATCACTACCTCGGAAACTAGCTTTAGTCTCCTCCACAATAGACTCCTTATAAGCCGCACCACCTGATGTCGTGAGGAACCTCTTCCCCGTCGCCTTCTCAGCTTCATATTTCTCTTTCAGCTGATCGTAGCACTCGTTCAACTTATGAACATCATCCTTATACGCCTTCGCATCACCCCGAATAACCTCGAGCTCCTCGGTCCTCTCAGCAAGCTCCTCTGTCCTCCGAGCAAGCTCTTCAGAGCGTAGAGCGAGATCGGACCGCGCTTCCTCCAACTGACTTAGAAGCTCATCCTCACGTGCTTGACTTCGAGCCCGATCCTCTTCCTTACCAGCTTCCGCATTCCTACCGTGCTCCACGAGGTATCTCCAAGTCGCTACCAACTAAAAAAAAAAAAAAAAAAAAAAAAAAAAAAAATTTACACAAGGAAGAGAGGGAGTAACGCCTAATCTTGTTTTAAGTAAACAAAGACTCACCCGACAGATGTCCCCACCGGCTAACTCCAACATGTGAGAAGGACCCTTACCAGACATCCGAGCACGATCATACTCCCGAACAAATCCCTCGGTACTCAACAAGGGCAAATCATGGTCCGACACATCCCAATACGACTCCTTACCGTCGCGATTCACACCATAGGTAAACAATTGTTTCCCTCCTCCACCATGGAAAGCATAAGTCTCCTCTGGATCTACCCGTGGACGCTTAGGCACAGCCACATACTCAGTATCCACCCTCTTTCCCTTGCCACGATCCCTCTTCGGTGGACGCTCTTCCACTACGCCAGCACTGCTACGATCATCTGCTACTACTCGAGGACTTTCTACATGAACCTCCTCGCGAGGCAAACCATTCGAAGAACCTCCCAACTTAGAGGGAACCTTCTTCGATGCCTTCTTCGACGTCCCATTCACCTTCGCTCGAAGTGCCGCAAAGGTGATACCACCATCTACAAAAGATAACAAACACATAAAAAAACATGAGGTATACATGACCAAAGAACTACAAAAAAAAAAAAAAAAAAAAAAAAAAAAAAAAAAAAAAAAAAAAAAAAAACAAAAAAAACAATTCAAGGCAACAAAAGGATATACGATGCTGACCCTCCACCGTCGGTATCAAACTCCTCGGATCAAATTCCACATCGCACAACCCAGATTCCTCAATCCTCTTCGCCATATTTGCAGTTATCGCGAAACTCTCACACGTAGGATTCCAAACTACGG
Source organism: Erythranthe guttata (assembly GCF_056151865.1). NCBI lineage: Eukaryota > Viridiplantae > Streptophyta > Magnoliopsida > Lamiales > Phrymaceae > Erythranthe > Erythranthe guttata. Next base: position 4,001,318 of record NC_142535.1, read on the forward strand.
GAACGTCAAAAGTGGGAGCCCTCACGTAAAAGAAATAGGTCTTCCATTTCCCCAAAGATAGCTTCACACTCTTCACGAATTGGTAATGAACGCGAGGATGAAAGCAAAAGAAAGGCATCTTAGTGGGCCGGTGTAGCGTAAATAACGCCTTAAATAAACTCACAGACACAGGCAGACCTACTCGAGCCACCCTAAAATGAAACGCCTGGAAAATCAGAACAGCACTGGGCGTTAGCTGACTATACCCAATCTTGAATTCCTCACAGACCTTCAACAAGGTCGGATGCGGTGTAATCTGAGATGTACACGTCAAGTAACCTAAAAACACCGTATGAAATCCATCGGGTGGCGAATACAAACGATCACCCTTCTGAGGCAACAACAACTCAACGTTACTTGGCGCTCCAGATAAACGACGAATAGAGTGCAGATGCTCTTCCGTCAACACACTATCAAAATCAACTAAGTCCAAATTAATTGGCTTAATTTTCTTTTGCTTCCTCTTATCAATCTCAATATCACCTGGCGGAATATCATCTTCCTCCTCCTCTTCATCTGTCAGCTCAACTTCACTATTCGACACCGCCGGATCACTCGCCAAAGGAGCTTGATGCGAATCATCACTATCGCTTCCAAAATCCACGACACGGCGACGTCTACTAGAATCCGCTTCATCAATAGTGGGGCAAATATTAATATTAGACTCCAAATCGTCACTCCAAGCACGTACCATCTCGCTAAAACCATGCTCCAAAGGCACAACATCCAACACATCGTCGCCCGACGCCTCCGGATAATTCCGCACGCCAAAATCCTCTTCAAAACCCTCCTCACGCGCCCCGGACGCGCCCTCAATGTGATCGGACGCGCGCCCGCGTGCGCTGGAACGCGCAGAACTCGCGCCCAGATTGGGCAGTGGTGCCGACGCGCGCGCGCGTCCACCTAACACCCCATCTGGCGCGCGCGTGTGCTCTCCACGCCCACCTGCAAACGCGCCCTCTCTCTCTCTAGACGCGCGCGCGCGTCGCCCCAGCCGCGCTGCATCATTGGGTAGTGTCGGCGACGCGCGCGCCCCTACCTCCTGCCTAGCTTCAGCCACGCTCGCGCGTGCCTCGAGCCCCGTGCGCAACTCACGTGGCAAACACACCCCCCCACTAGCAGACGCGCGCGCGCGTCCCTTGGCATCCGTGCTTGACGCGCGCGCGTGAACTTCTCCACGTACAGCAGCCAAGCCACGGCTCCCCTCGGTAGAAACGCAAGCCGTCTTCTTCCTCTCTCCTCCACGGCTCACCTCGAAAGTCCCACCCAGACACAAGCCGCCATTGGAAACGGCTTGCCCTAAGCCATCCTCTGCTGAGCCACAGATCTCCACCATACTCCTACTTTCGTTCCGTGCACTACATGACGACGATCCGATTTTCGGATCCGAAATTACTACCTTCTCGCGTTCCAACCCTACGGTACCAAAAGTTTTCTTCCCCCCTTCCATCGGATCTCGAAGTTTGATTCGCAAAGATTTCGAATTACCCGAGTTCGACATGGGAAAAAACTTTCCCCGACAAATAATCAAGAAACAAAAAATTTCTACTCTACCGATATAAAATAAAAGAAGAGAAAGCAGAAGAAGACCTAAGGTTAAAGATACATACCCATATCTATTACGCAAGAGTTGAAGTTTAATTCTTCCCAACACAAAAGGAGTATATTTATTTGGCCCCTGGTATATTATTTAAAACCCTTAAATATATACCTCGCTGCCAAATAAATACAATTATTCCTTATTTAAATTAAGGAATTAATTCACCACCAACGGAAACAATTCAATCAACGCCGCAATTAACTCTCGACACGACCCGGATCCCTCTACACACGTCCCCGTCTCGAATCGAGAGTTGGGGGGCTTAATGATATACCTAAATGGGCCGACCCAATGGGCCCTCAAATTTATCTACCAATTAGGCCCATTACAAGAAAGCCCAAACACATAACGAGGTGGGCCCATTACACGAAAGCCCAAGCTCCTTCAAAATAAGGCTTGGGCCCAACAAAATAAGCCCAACTTAATCAACGACATATAAATAGAAGTTTTATTCATTTGTAAAGGTACGTTCTCATTTTAACTGATAATCCACCACGAGTTTATTCTCTCTACTCTCTCTACGATTCGTACATCTGACTTGAGCGTCGGAGGGGTTTCCGCCGGATCAACCCCCGGCTTAGTTCACGTGTGCTCTTTTCGCAGGGACCTCAGGAGCATCAAGTTATCAAGCCACTGATCCGCTTTGCTCTCCCAGCTCTTTTCTATACTACCCTAGGTGTGCTATTCTTTAGCTTCATCAGTAACCAATGCTCAGATCCAGCACATATAAAACATATATCTATGTTTTGATTTTTCTCTATTCGGATTTTAAAGTACGTTCATATACAAATCATTTATGAATTCACTTGTTCCTTGCTTCAGGCAAATGTACGACTTTGTAATCAAGACGACTACTCAGTGTATCCCATTCTTCAGAGGACCCTCGTTCGATGAATAGCCCAAACGAAGGACTTCATCTAACTATCTCCTAATTAGAAACACAGTCTCGGCCTTCCTTCCGGGCTTTACTTAATAAATTATCCTCGAAAACAACCATTCTCAATTGCTTACTAAGCGTATGGATCTTAATCCATTCTCCAACTAATATAAATTTCACCGGATACATTAAGTTGGGTAAACTCGAGTTTGCTCATGTGTTTCATCTCAAATCAAATACACATGGAGTATTATTGTTTTATGGGAATGTAACCTCCATAAACAATTTCATGAATATATTTAACTTATTAGAACTTCCGGTCTAATAATTCATATACCACATGTTCATACACATTCATGGATTTCATAAGATAAACCATTACGACGAACGAAATATTGCTTATCATTTTTGTATCACAAAATTACATATGGTAGATAAATAATTAATCAATTGAATAGAATTCTCCATTAGGGATAGACCAAAGTCTTCATGCAATTAAGACAATGAAAATTTGACAAACATCAAAGACATAGCATGCTCAATAGTATTGGTATAAAAGATAATCAAAACCGTATAACTTGCCACGATATAAATCATAATTATCATGTATATATAACTCATACAAATTTCATGAACCAATTTGAAATGACTGAGATAGTTAATTACCAATTAACTAAACAGATCCATAATGCAAAATTCATACAATCACATTGGGCATAAGTGATATTCGTAAAGAGCATGAAACAAAAGAATATATCACCAGATTTTATCACTTTCAAACATTCACATCATCACATATAGCAAAATACAGAGAATCATATAGCGTGATTCAGACGGCCAAATTCATAACAATATTACATACTTGAACATGCAATATTTTTGCCCAATAGTAAGATAGCAATTACCTTTCCACGAGCACCTCGAATTCTTCGAGTATCCTCGCTCCACGAACGATTGTGTTTCCACGATAACGGCGAGCACTTCGTGCTGATAACGTGTTGTAGAATAGCATGTTCTCGTAACTCTTTGGTTTGGTGATTGTGGAATATAGTAATACACAAGAAAGTAAATACAATAATACAGAGATGGAAAGAGAGAACATAACTGAATAAGCACTAGGCCAAAACAGTCGACTGGCGACGAAATTTGGCGACGAAAATGTGTATTTGGCGACGATTTTTTTTGTTTGCGACGGATTATTTTCGTCGCCAAATCCTACACAAAACGTCGCCAAACGTCCCGTCGCAAGGTCGGCGACGAAAAAACATTTTCGACGCAAAGTTGGCGACGAATGTCATAAATCGTCGCAACATTCATATTTTCTGAAAAAAAATGTTTTCTTTAATATTCGCGACGGATCCTATACTTTCGTCGCTTACAAGTTGCGACGAATACGTAATAAGTCGCAAACGTTGGCGACGAATGTTATTTTCGTCGCTACTGTAAGCGACGTTTTGTGACGTTTCGTCGCTACGTTTACAAAAAATATTTGCGACTAATGTCCGTTTTCGTCGCAAGCCCCACGATTTATTTGCGACGATTTGTTTTATTTATTCGTCGCTAGGTTTTTTATTTTTTTTAATAGAATTTCTGGTTTATTTATTTTTTCATTTAAGAAATTCAACCTGTATTCAGCAGTTGTACCAAAAAAAAATACACTTATATCGAAAATATTAAAACCAATTATACGGATTAAATATCAAGGTAGCACAAAACATAAATTAAAAAAGTACATAAAATTTAAAAGCATATAATGTAGTGTTGCAAAGTTTAATTCAAAAATCAAACAAAGTTCATCACTTTTTATACTCCACCATCATTGGAAGGAGTCGATGTCGAGGCTTGTAGTCCAAAACGGCCGACCAAGGTGTTCACAATTTCTCGGGTTTCTTTCAATTCCGCTTCCAATCTTTCCATTTTTTCATCTTTAAGTAGCATTTGCTCTTTCATTGAATTCATTTCCATTTGCACTTCCGGCGGAATTGAAGAAAATCTCGACTTTGAACTCTTTGTGGTGGTTGCAATCTTAATTCCAAGCCCTTTGCTTTTCCCGAGCACTTTTTCTATCGCAATTGAGTTGGCCGTGCTTTCGTCACTTCCATCACGAATTGTCTCATCGTACACTCGTTCCAAATCAGCCTGAAAATGATTAAGTACACTTGTTTAGCAAAAATTTCAACAGCATAACAACTAATAAATGAAGATCCCCAAAAAAACCATCCATGTACGCAACAACTTAACATTATTTAAAACAAATATTCATATCCACATATCTCAACTACGTACTAATTTAACATATCAAATAATTTACATGTGATAAACATGCGACAACAATAAACATAAATAATTAACATACAACCAACTGAAAATAAAATTGCATTACACTTACCGAAATGCGAAGTTGTTCAGGAGTTGCTATCCCATTATACGGTTCTTCTGTATCTCCTTCCTCACTAATACTTGGCCCGGTTTCCCTCAGTACATCAATACCCATATATGCTTTCTTATACGTATCAAACACCGTAGGATTTTTGCCCAATTTTTTAAACTATATTAAAATATTATAAAGTAAGTATCTATTTTAAACTTAAATAAATTAAAATTATAGATCAAATTACTTACATGATTGTGGGACCAACTATTGATACTTGTTCGACCCCAATGGTGGTCCGTCGAGACTTTCTTTCGCGAGTCCTTGCATTTGGTTGATTTGGACTGTGAACAATAACACAAAAAATTAAACCTCTTTAATATATTTAAACATGATCCATACATTAAATATATATACTTTACCTTCCCATCAACACCAGGAGTGGAAATAGAATGAAATTGATCACATAGTTTCTCCCAAGTTTGAACATTAATCCTATTTGGACAATTTGCCTTAGCCGTGGCAAGGTCTGGAGCTCTATCGAAGACCGCCTTCAATCGTTTAGTTTTCGCATCTTTCCAACGACCGTTAGCAGTCTCATTGAACCATTTTTTTGTAGCCTCATTTTCAGGAAGTTTCCAAGTTTCCTAAAAAAAATAAAAAAAATATACAATTGAAATGAAACATAAAATTAAATAACTTAAATAAAATAAAAATTACATACAAATACCTTAAACGCTTTCCACAGTCCCTCGACACGGCCCATTTTTTTGTGGTTAGGCCAAGAAATACATGGATCAAAATTATCCCAATGCGTAACCTCGTTACTAAGAGTCCATCGGCGTTGCCCATACAGTTTATCCCAACCCCTCCAAAGTAAATGTTTATGAACGAATTCACGATCCCCCCATTTACGACACTTACAGTCTCTACATGGGCATCTTATTTTATTATCAACGTCACATTTAGCGAAGGCAAAATCCATAAATTCCACACAACCATTTTGATATACTTCTAACCGACGATCATCTAATAAAACCCAACTCTTATCTTTTGGCATGCTTTAATTAACAAGATTACCTAGAAATTGGGAATGGTCACAATTATTAAAATCACAATTATTCTCAAAGTTACATTCATAAACTAAAACTAAATTAAGGTGGTAGTTCGCATAATTCCGAGCAACAATAATTTCGAGCAACACAGGCTCATCAAATCAACATAAAACAAACAAACACACAATTCCAAGAAAAAACCCAAAAATAGTTCGCAATAATCAAACACATACAAAATTTTCAACATAAACAAACAAAGATTTAAAAAAAAGGAAAATTACCTTGAAAGGAGGGCTGCTTTTTTAATTGCTAATTGTTGCTCTTGATTTAGCTAATCCTTCGGATCTTAAGATCCGAAGAGAGATAATTGTGGGGATTAATGGGGAGGGAGTTTTTCTCATTAATATAGGGGTAAACCACCGGAAGTTACAAATAGGAGTTACAAATGGAAGTTCCATGGAAGTTATTTCCTACACACATCATGGGACAAAGATGTAGGAAGTTTACACTAGTGGGAGGTTGAGATAACCCTCAAAGTGGTTAAGTTAGGAAACCCCAAATTCTAGATTATTTACAACAATAACGTTATTACCATGTAGTTATTATTTGATTTTAGGGCATATTACAAATAAGCCCATCAATGGGTACTTATTCATAAAGAGATCAAGACAAAAATCTATTTTACCAATAAGTCCACACATGGTCCAGATTATTGTAAAGGACTAAAATAACCTCTCATACTTTAATATGCTCCAATTCATCCTTAACTTAATTTAACCTCAATTTGACCCCAAAATTCACAAATTATTCAATTTTGACCCAAAACTTTTGGTTTTCAAAAATATTTTTTTCCCGCCGGATTCCGGCGTTGACTTTTTTTTTTTCTTCCGGATTTTTTCGCCGGTCTCCGGCGTTGACTTTTTTGATTTTTGATTTTTTTTTTTTCCTTTCTTTGTGTAACTTTTTTTTTTGTTTAAACAACAATATTGCTGTGATAGACAGTAATATTAACTATATTACTGTTAAACACAGTAAAATTAACTAAACTACAATTTAACACAGTAATATTGCTATATTAATCTCTAGTGCGGTAATATTAACATAACAAAACTCATTATTATTGTGTAATAGAGTAATATTACTATGTTGACCGTTCAACAAATGTAAACATAATAAAAAGCCAAAAGAATTAATATTAATGTGAGTGACAGTAATATTACTATAACAACAGTAATATTACCGTCAACGACAAGAATAATACAATAATAGACAGTAATATTATTACGTTACTCCGTGAATAACTAAAACAAACAAAAAAATCCAAACAAAATAATAATATTGATGTGGTTGACAGCAATATTACTATAACAACAGTAATATTACCGTCAACCGCAGTAATATTATTGTGTTTACTGTAATATTAAAATAATAGACAGTAATATTATTACATTACTCCGTGAATAACTCAAACAAAACAAAAAAACCCAAAAAAAATAATAATATTGATGTTGTTGACAATAATATTATTGTGTTTACAGTTATTTTACTGTCAACGACAGTAATATAATTACATTGACTTGTCAACAAATCAAACAAAATAAAATAAATAATAAAATATAAAAAATAATAATATTACGTTAATTTACTGTCAACGGCAGAACAATTACATAAATGTATTGTTAACGGCAGTACAATTACGTTAATTAACTGCCACTGACAGTATATTTACCTTAATTTACTGTCAGTGACAGCACAATTACGGTCAACGTTTAGCGGCGGGCGTAAAGAAAAAAAAAACAAACAAAAAAAAAACTTAAAAAAAACACTAAAAAAAGTCAACGCCGGAGATCGGCCGGTCAACGCCGAAAACCGGCTAAAAATTCCGGAAGAAAAGAAAAGGAAAAGGAGAAAAAAAAAAGTACACAACCGAGAATTCTCGAAGATTAGATTAAATTGTGCAGATATCAAATCGATGATGAAGAACGCAAAAGAACCAATCAAATCAAACCCTAATCAGCAGAGAAAAACCTATCAAACCGACAAGCATGTAAGATGGAATACCACATGAGCAAATAAGAACTCATATATATTCATTGAGAATGAGAAAACAAGGAAAGACGATGGGTTCAATATCGACCTCTGCCCAAAAAAATTGAATAGAAAAAAATTGAATTCCACAGATGACCAGTTGTGAATCGCCAAAAAGAGAAAAAAACAATAAATAAATAAATAAACAAACAAGAGGACGAGATCTAAGAAAACAAAGATTACGAGTAATTATCATTCAGAACTTTTTCAACATCCATTTCATGCATGACGCAAAGACTAAAATTCCATTTCTAACGAAAATTTAGAAAAATGGGAAAATTTCAAAGTTAGATATTCTCGGCCCTCCTCCTTTACCCGGGCTTGGGACCGGTTGTGCTGAGCAAATAAAATAAAATAGGGGTCTTAAGATATAGGTCCCTGGTGACAAAACTAATTAGAACTAAATGACAACCTCAACTAAACATTTGCTACACATCCTTTATTAAATTCATTCCAAAAATGCCCTTTTACTCATCTTTATTTTTTCAATTTTCACTCTACATTTTTTACGTTATTATATATAAACAATTTTTTTTCCTTATTTATAACATTTTTTTGAAACTTACGTTTTATTTTTCTTCTTTTTTTGTTAAATAATTCAGCAAATTTTAAAAATACTATGGTATACTATGTTGTACTATGGTGTACTATCGTTTTTACACTATTATTAAAAAAAAATCTACAATATTATTGAAAATTACAAAACAAAACTCATTTTTCGTTCTTGTTAATTCAATCTATTTATTTATTTTTTATTATTTTATTTGTTGTAATATTATAGTAGACTGTGGTATACTACGGTCCACTATGGTCTACTACGGTGTACTACCAAACCCTAGCAACCAACAAACACACAATCCTCGCCAACCCTAGCCGTCAAACCCTAGCCGCCAACGTCTGCATCCATCGCAACCATAGTCACCTACGAACTTTGGGAAATCCAGATTTACGATTTTGAACCCAACACAAACAAAATATCTTGAAGATCAAGATCAAATCTCCACCATAATTAACCACATCCCGCCGCCACAACCACAACAAACCCCCGCCGCCATCTCGACCACCACAGCCCGCCGGCTTGACCACCACAGCCCGCCGCCGCCGCCTCCTCCTCCACAGCCCCGCCGCCATCCAGACCACCACAGCCCGCCGCCTAGACCACCACAATCGCCGATGCCGACTCAACCACCATAGCCCCACCGCCGCCTCGACTACCACAATCCCTCGCCGCCATCTCAACCACCACAACCCGCCGCTTCGACCACAGTCCGCCGCAGCCGCCTCCTCCTCCACCACAGCCCCCGCCGCCGCCCTTTCCATCACAACCCCTGGCTCGGCTACTACTGAATTAATTAGCAAGAGAGGTGTGTGGGGATGGAGAGGTGAGAGAGAGAGCGAGAAAAAAAAAACAGAATTGAAAAAAGATACAGAGATCGTGTGAGAGATGGAGGAAGAGAGAGAACGTGAGAGAAATCAAAAAACGAAATAAATCTAAATTGGAGAAACGTGAATATATGTAGGTTATATAATTTAGGGTATAAGGGCAATATAGGGATAAAAAAAAAATTAGGGATGTAGCCCATATATTATTTGAAATTAAGGATTTAATTAAAAAAATGAAATTGAATTTATCATTTAGTTCAAATTCGGTTTCATTTGAGGGGCTCATAGCATATTAACCCAATAAAATATTGCAGGCACAAGCGGAGTTACAAGAATAAACCTATATATACAACTACCAACACTAAAACATGCACATAATCCACACATAGATATAAGCAAGCAAATTGTACATACCATTCAAGACAACAAATATTAAGGCTGAGAAATAGTTTGATTCATATACCATCGTAGATGGGATAAAAATCACAAAAAGATAGTAAATTGGATAAAAGCTCAGTTACTTGTAAAAACTTTTGTACTCGTTTCAATCATTCATTTCCCTTTTCTATCTTCTAATTATTGTGGAGAACATTACTGATAAGGGTCTTTCTAGGGTGAGATCCCATGTTCTAAACTTTTATGAGATACCCCATTTATATTGCGCCACGTGTCCCTGCCAAAAAATCTATTTTTTCCTCATTTACGTATTGTCGTAAATACCCTTCATATAATTAATATTTTCAAAAAATCGGCCATTATATATTATTAATGCAATGCCAATTTTACCCTCTATATTTTTAATGCAATTTTAAATATATATTTGTTGCTGAATTAAAATTTATAATGTCAATTATATGATTATTCGTAAAAATCATTAAACCACCGATCCAAAATTGAATCAACCTGAATTCGAACTCGTGACCATCTGAAAACACACAAGAATACTTACCATTAAGACACAACACATAATTGACAATAAACTAACAATACGGATATATATCACAAAGCTACAATTTATAATGGTTATAAAACTTATATAAATAATGTTAAATAAATTATTAATTCTCATATAATTATTATTATTATTATTATTATTACATATTAAAAATATCCCATACTAACAAATCTTTATATAATATAATTTAAAAGTCTAAGTAAATGTTGTTCGACTCGTGTAATTTAAAAATTAATTTCGAAAGAATTTGAAGTTTGAATTGAATCGTAAATTGTAAGATTTAATTAAATCGTAATATTTGAATCAATTAAACTCATGTGTTTTCAATTCAAAAACAATATTCAAAGATTTGATAGATTAAGCTCAACTCATTTCAATTCGTAGACAATATTCAAATATTTGAATTGGTTAAACTCAATAATTTATAATAGCGTATTAATCAATCTGTGTATAGTTAAAGTTTAGTAACTTTTTTTTATTGAATTTTATTATAAAAAATAATAAAATTTAATTGGTAAAAATCGTCAGATTTAATCGGTTCATGGTTAGATTAAATCTTACGATTTACGATCAGATTCTTACGATTTTACGAATTAAATTATTATTTTGTTGTTAAAATTGAATTAAAAGGATAGTAGACTTTAATTATAAATAGTTAACTCGATTAATACGTTCTTGTCAGTGGTTGAACTTAATCGATTCAAATTTTTGAATAATATTTACAAATTAAAAGGATTTGCGCTTAATTGATTCAAATCATACGCTTTAATTAATCTTATGATTTGATTCTTGCGTAATTTAGGAATTATTTTTTTATGATAAAATTGAATTAAAAATGTATTACACTTTAATTAATAATAGTTAATTTGATTAAGACGTTCTTGTCAATAGTTGAGCGCGCTAATGAATCGATTCAAATATTTGAATAATGTTTACGAATTGAAAGGACTTGAGCTTAATTGGTTCAAATATTACGCTTTGATAAAATATTATGATTTACGATTAGGTTCTTACATGTGTTAGGAATTAAATTTGTTATTTTTATGACAAAATTGAATTAAAAAGATATTAGACATTACTTATAAATAGTTAAATCAATTTTGTAACATGTTATGTCAATAGTTAAGTAACTAATTCAAATATTTGAATAATGTTTACTAATTGAAAGGGTTTGTACTTCATCGATTCAAATCTTACTAGTTGATTAAATTAAATATTAAAAGAAAATTCACAATATAGTATTTGTAGTATATAATTTTATTTTAAAGTAAGAAAATTACTACTTGGAATGAGTTATAATTTTTTCTTCTTCTAAATAAACATATTATTTTAATTTTTATTTGGATTTGCCACACTATCGACTAAATAACATAAGTGAGTTTGAATTAAGTTATGCATTTTTTTTATTTAATTGAGCATTCTTTACATTTTTAAATTGTGGATTTTATTAATACTTCTAATATTATATAATTAATGATAGATGTTTGGCGTATTGAACTGCAATTCTTTATATTTTTCAAACTTTATTTTATTAAATTTGTTAATAATTTATTTAATACCATTTAATAATAATGAATGTTGCAATTAATATTTGCATTAACCGTATTTATACAATGATGGTTAAATATTTCATAATAAGTTAATGTGTTTGGATGGTTAAGAGTGATAAATGTATTAAGAGGTTACAAGTTCGATTTCCAATGAATGCATTTTTTTCGATTATTTATCAAATAAAACTCATTCACAATGAATTTATATTAATTATCTAATTAAAATATAGTAGGGGGTAAATTAGACAATTCAATGTTAATCAATTTTAATTATTTAATTAAAATATAGTAGGGGGTAAATTAGACAATTCAATGTTAATCAATTTTATATTAATTTAATAAAAAAAATAATCGAAGGATAATTTGGTAAAGTACTTCATTTTTTAGAACATAAGCCATGTTATTTTCCTAGGGTCCAGATTTAATCTTAGAAAATTAATGGTGATTAATGCATATCTCATAAAAGTTTAGAACATGGGGTATCTCACCCTAGAAAGACCCTACTGATAAAGGAAAAATCTCATGTGAACAAAATTACCAAAGTCGTATCGGGGAAAAATCCAAGAGGACATAAATTTTATCAAATAAGGTAACTAATACTTGCACATTTACGCAGAAACAAACCTTTAATCAAATAAATTCACCGAGACTTGAAAAAAATGCATCACTTTAGCATATTACCAGTGTTAGATAAGACCATTAACTCACAATCTGCAAAAGACAATTTCACACACTTGAAAATTCTCACATAGTAGAAATCACGATGAAGAACTGGCCAAGAACTGTGCAGAATGGTATTCCAAAAAGCACATTCCACACCAGTAGTGCATTATCCGACCAACTAATAGCACAAACAATTCCAGTGCCAAAATAACAGAAAACCCGATAGAAATAACATCCGAACACTTTTACCAATGCTTTCAAAATCTAAGGCAAGAAACAAAACTCGGTGCAGAAACCTTTCAAAGAAACCAAAGAACACCATACATGAAGACACAAGGTGGGGTCTTATTGCAAGTCATTATCTCATATTTTGTAGTGAAGTTAATATGATAAAAGTGTCTCCTGGAATCGAGAAATTCATGATAGGGATTAACTGAAGACTGCAAAAGAAAAATAAAGTAAATAAAAAATCACAGCTCCGGAAAAGCGAACGACCCAAACCAACAAGTAAAAGAAGAGTCAAAATTTTCGACACATAGTAGGCAAAAGTTCAGTTATGAATAAGATTTTCAGCCTCTAGTTTAAAGCCCAAGAAAATATCAATGTTATCATTCGTTTTAGTCGTCATACCAAATTGCAATTTTACTAGATTACTTAGAAAAGTGAATTTTCGGACAAACAGAGACTTCAGAAACTAGTGAACCTAGGATGGCATGTTAATTAAGAAGAATGCAAGAAACAGATTCAAAATGCCAATATTGAAAATAAAATTTTTATGCAGCAAGTTCATGATAAAAATAAAAATCCAAATTCAAATCAGTACATTATAACTTATAATTTGTGAATTATATAAATCTGGATCACCAGTATCCTAGAAAACTAGAGGAAGATCATAGAAGATATGAATTCTAACCAAGATATAAACTGATAAAATCTAGCTGTCCATAAATTATAAATTATGATTTAAATTATCCCATTCGAGTTTAGAAAATTTTATACATTAAAGATTATAAATTGCTAAAACGTAGAAAAATGAAAAAAGTTAAAAAGGATTTCTGAAAGAACTACAATAATCTCCATTTTTTTTCGGCGTGATAAAGTTAAATAGGATTTCAACTCGAATTAGATCAAAGCACAAGTTCAGTACCAAGTCCATGTAGGAAAGATCTCCAAAGATAAGAACAACTATAAAACACAACAAGCACAACTCGCAAACACAACGAACAAACTGCCAACAACAGAAATCACTAAAGAAATAGAGGATGTTCAATTAAACAAGCCTCGGCAATCCATTAAACACAAGCCTCGGCAATCCAACCGCGTCATAGACAAGAGAGAACAGAACATCCAGGTGGAGAATAAGGGAGTTTAAGTGCCGTGAAATAAATAAATCAGAATTTAGATTATCTTCCCCACTATGTATGAACTCCACCAATAGCTTTAAGATAAGAATCTCAAGTTCAACTGCATGCAATGGGCAAGACAATAAGCGAATAGCAGTCCTATGAAATAAATAACTCACAAGTTGGATTATCTTCCCCGTTATTTCTCGTTCCCATAGCTTTAAGATACGACTCTAAACATCCAATCCAACTGCATTCAACCAGACACAAAATAAGATTATCTTCCCATTGTGTTTGTGACCTCTGATCCAAATGCATTTACCAGACAGGACAGAATAAATCATCTAGGCCGCGAGGGGGTGATTAGCACGAAATAGAACTATGAATTTAAAAACACAAATTAGTTCCCCATTATGTTCGATCCCATTAATAGCTTTAAGATAAGACTCCAAACCCGAGATCCAACTGCATGCTACAGACAAACCAATGGAACATCCAGGTGGGGAGGGGGCATTAGCACACAAAAATGCAACGAAATAAATAAATCATATATTAGATTATCTTCCCAATTTATGTCTTCATCCCATCATCATCCAAATTGTATATAACGGACAAACCCTGAGATCTGAATCCAACTGCATTTGATGGACATGAATAAAAAAAAAAATTAAGATTTGGCTGAGTGGGTGAATTAAAGGGGGATTGTGTGAGCACACAACAATTCAAAAAATCAATTATCTTCTCTATTATGCTTCAATCCATTCAATAGATTTAAGATAAGACTCTCTAAACCTCATATCCAGCTGCATTTACTCAGGTCTTTTTCTTACGAGAAAGGTGATCTGTTCACATGATCCATAAGAGGCTAAAATCTCGTAAAATTAGATTTTCATCATTCCAGTAGTTAGCTTTAGAAAATGAAGATGAAACTAGCACGACTTCCTAAAGACCACAAATCAAAGGTACCAAATGGTTGGAAAACACCGTCATTTTTGTTGCAAGTTTCTGCAAATAGAAAGGAAAAACGAAATAGGATTTGAAATGTAAAAACGAATAGATTATGGAGGGATTCAAAGAATATTAACTTAACATCACTATCGTACTCACCACCACTCGTTGATCAACATTAAACAAAGCCCAAACCATCTTATGTAGCAACCGAACTTCTCAAAACATAACATAAAATTGTCATACAAGCAAGCAAATTCACAAAAAGACGGAGAAATGCTCAAAGCTCGAAACACTTTCCTTTATCCAGAAATCCTGACCGCGCACAATTAAAAAAAATAAATCAATCCAGCCAACAACCAGACCAAGATGGGAAAACATGAACCAAATCCAAACCACATGATATTAAATTTCATATCACTCCATAAGCAAACATCATAAATACCTTGCCAGACCAATTATCATTCAAAGAAGACCTAAACAGTGCCACAGAAAAAAGAAACATATAACAGAGGCTCCCGATAATTAGACTGTAAGACCAGCAAAACCACCCAAATCAGCACCACAAAAAGAAAGGCTTTACATAAGAGACTCTGAAGCTCATTTTCCAACGGTTTACATAAGAAATAGGTGATCCTGTGCAAAGGGTCCAAGGGATACATGTAAAATCAGATTCATCATTCCTATAGCACATGTAGTTTCAGATAGTACTATTGAACTACGACACTTCCCTTAAGCCACAAAAGAAGGGTACTGACTGGTACGCCAGAGTAATGTCAATATGACCGTATAAATAAACTCAACCTCAGATCCAACTGCACAAATCCATCTTTTGCTGAAGCAATGGGTTTTTCAGTCCAAAGATGGAACTAATGCAGACCCCTAAAATACACAAACAAAAGTTACCAAATGCGAGGACATCCACCATTAATTTTCGAGAGGAAAAGCAAAGCCGGGATAAGGAGAAAATACTCAAACATGAAGTTGTTTCTTCTACCAAAAATCATATTTTAGCCATTTCCTTCCAAGTCTATGCCATAGATGAAGTAGTGCATTATATGACAAACTAAAAGCACAAACAACTCCAGTGCAAAATAAAAGAGGAACTAATAGAAATAGCATCCGAACGCCATAGATGAAGACACATTTGGGGGCTTTGATACGCGTAAAACCTATGTATAAATAACCGCAAGTGTACAGTATCGCGTTTTGTAGAATAGTGAATTCCAGATATCGATCCACAGGGAATTAAGTTCCTAAATCTACCAAGTACCGTAATTATACTATCCTAAACTCTATCTAGACGAAGGAAATAATGGGGATGAAATGAAGCAAAAAGGAAACAAAAATAAAAACAACGGTCCGCCAGTATAATCGAGGAATTCCGACGTGTAATGGCTTCTAGGGTAAAATCCACCAGTGTACTATCGATAAAGATCTACAAATCCGAATCTAATGTCAATTCTATGTTCCTTAACCCAGACACTAAAGTACCCTAACCCCCGTCTCCAGTGTAGTTAGAGTCTACCCACAGGTCCGACGTCTCCGTTCAGAACCTGATATTAAGAGAGCATTTAGGTCAAGTCCTTAAGGGCTACCCGAGGTGCATAACGTCTCCGTTTCCACAACCCGAGCTATGTTTTCCTAAAATCAAACGAGAAATCCTCTCTCGAGTTCATTCCCATTTAGAATCAATTCAACTGTTGGCCAAACAATCGAAAGCATTTAATACAGGAAAATATAAACAGAATCAAAGAACGACAAATAGATCACAGATCTGGAAATCAAAATCAGTATATACAAGGTTTCATTTCCCAAAAAGAAAATGCTTAGTTCATTACAAACATAGCATCAAAATGAAGAACACGAGAAATTATAAACTAAACGTAAAGAAAAGCTTATGAAAAGCCCGAGTCGAAACCCTCGTCGAAGCTTCCCGCGAAGAACTGGCGAGAACCGAAGAGCAAACCGAAGAAGAAGTCGAAGAGTCGGTTCGACGAAGAAGTCCCCCTTTGTTAAATGACACAAGGGATCTATTTATAGTATGCTTTACCTTTTAAGATATTTTTTACGCATCCCAAGGCCCATATCGCGATATGAGCGGCAATATCGGGCGATATGGTGAAATTGCAAGCTCTCTGTTTCGTTTCTCCCCATATCGCGATATGGAATGGCATATCGCGCGATATGGCAAAAATGCAAGCTCTCTGTTTCGTTTTCTCCCATATCGCGATATGGAAGGGAATATCGCGATATGGTCGCTGCAATAACTTCAAACTCTGTTTTGACCCTTTTGCAGCCCGAATTTGACAATTTTGCATTTCACAAAAGTTGTAGCCCTTGCAGTTGGCTTTCTAAATCCATGTGAATCAACTCAATCGGAGGCCGTATGAAGAAGTTATGCATAAAATACCGAACGCTGCCACCATCCACTAGATTGCAATTTTTGCTCTTGTTTGACTTGATTCTCGGCTTCGCTTTAGAAATCGTTTCGAATCGGCAAAAATAGCTAACAAAACCTGAAAATATAAATAAAACAAGAAACGCATAATATAAACAAATAAAGCCGAAAACTCGTACGAACGAAGACCAAAACTTGAAGAATTGATAAGTGAAAATCATGCAAAATGAACACTTATCACACCCTCAAACTTAGATCTTTACTCGTCATGAGTAAATCAAAACGAAACAAAAACAAAAAGGAAATAGAAACAACAAACTAAAACTAGGCCACTAAAGTAGGGAAACACGATTGCATTTAGCGTATGCAACAAGCCTTTGAACCCCTGGGTACCCCCAAAGGACGAGTTGTGTCTCGTGAGGGTTTTCAGACAACACACCCACAAAGTTGCTGGATTGGTCAAAGCATTGCAATTAATTCTAAAGATAAAACGAGCTAGATAACTTAAAATCTTAGAATGGCATACGGCTTAAGGTATTCGACTTTCCTACCGACGCAATTAGTTGTTTCTACACCAAAATGAAAGATAAGACTCAAGAATCCTTAATTAAACAATAAACACAATCATCGAGGTTTTTTAGTAGAAATGTGGATGAAAAGTAAGTTTTGATTCTGAAATTCAGAAACTCGAGTTGGGCATAAGTAAGGTCTATTTATTCAATAGAAAAAAAATGACAACAACAATTTTTTTGGTGATTTTCATCACAACTTTTTCTTTTTTTTCTTTTTTTTTTTGAAACGGGAATAATCGTGACTCGTGCAAGGCTCGATACCACTGTGTTATCTCTCTGACCCATGTATCGAACTTTAGTCCAAGAAACCCCCAAGCTTGACAACTCGAGAGACTTAGGCGACGAGGTGCACCCAACGGGTTAAGCTCGAGTCAGAAAGGCGGGGAAATCAGAGCGTGAATCACAACAACACCACATATTATTATTTTTCTCTTTATCTTTTTTTTTTTTTTTTAGACAAAATAACATAAAATAAAAACGTAAAGACCATAGATAGAACTTTTAGCCAACTACTCGAATTGTGAACACATAATTCAATTATAACTCGCCCCCCAAACCTCAGACTATTATACCCCTCAGAAAAGTGCGCTCAAGCTTAATCGGAAAGGATTCGAAAGGCTATCCACACAAGTTGCAAAAACGCAGTCGGAAGGTTCATCTATTATTAGCCGGTTATTCACAATTTCAATTTTAAAATCAACTAGCCAGTCTACTAATTCATTAATTGCTTTGCTTCAATAGAATCCGGAAATGCAACTTACACTCGATCTTAAATGAAATGCATGTGACAAACATAACACAATTACGGAAATCGAAATACATAAATGAAACTAAATTATATGAGATGCATGCAAAAGACTAATCAAAATAAGCTAAACTCACCCCCAAACTTAAATCATGCATTGCCCTCAATGCGAAAAATAAAAGAAAGGAGAAAGAAATACGCCCTGAACAGTCGTGCCGCAGATTGATCAGTGTTCTACGGTTGCGAAAGTGTTCTTTGGTTGCACGGGGTGCCATGAATTTTGGCACCGATGGCGAATTGCCGGAATTGTCTAGACTTCCCGACTTCTTATTCTTCTTTCCTTGGGGACGAGATACCGGCAAAAATCAAGAAAAATGGGTGAAATCTAGCTTTAATAAAGAAAAAAAAATGCAAAAATGACAAAAACAAATAATAACAAAATGACGAGAAATAAATAATGGGTTGCCTCCCATTCAGCGCCTGTTTTACTGTCGACGGCTCGACACGTTTTGGACGGATTATGTCCAATCCAAAACCTTCTAGATTGCGCATCCATCCGTCAGTCTTGATACATACTTTGCAATCATATCATGGACTAGATTGCAATCACGTAGTGCCCATCCCATCCCATGGAACTTCTCGTTTGCTTTGGAAATCAGTCGGTAGGAGACTAGAATGGGTTGCTTGCCTACCGATCTCTCAAACTTGTATACAAGATATTCGAGCTTTGGAGTAAGCTCTACCTCGAATTCGATACTCATCTCATCGGTCACAATCAAATCCGGAGTTACAATGTGGATAGGATTTTGTTCGTCAAGTTCCTCTACCATCATCTTCATCTCACTCTCATCACACGCAAAAGTATCTACATAACTGGGATGAATAATTCCCTCAAGGCGCTCAACCTCATCGTTCATACGAAAATCTGTAAATACCTCGTTGTCTTCATAAATGATGGTCGGATGTGGTTTATGAATGTAGCAGAAGGAAGTAAAAGACTCGATGCAGATCATGCAGCCTAAGCACAGATGAGTGAATTTTATCCTTAGCGTAAGAGTATTGTTAAGTGTATATTTTTACAACAATACAAACCACCGGGACAGATCAAATGCTTTTTTTTTTTTTTTTTTTACTTATCAAAAAAAAAAAGTGTATATTTTTACACTTTATCGTATCTTTTTATTTGAGCTTTTGGTGTAATTTAATGATAATTGATGCTTCAAAAGTTGATTTATTGTATTTTAGGTACAAATTGAAGAATTGGAAAAGTATGGGGTCAGAACTGCAATTTTGGAGAAAATATGGGCCAAAAGTGAAATAATCAAAAATCTGACGAAATTAGCACGGGACGGCCGTCCCAAATTTACACCTAAAAATGGGACGTCCATGCCAACAGCAGAACTGGGGCAGAAGGTTTCGGCGATTCTCGCGCGGCCGTGTGAGAATTGCACTGATTTTCGCGCGGCCGTGCCAAAACACGCTGGAGACAATTTTGGACTTTTAATCACACAAGGAAACCTAAAATCATCTACCAAGTTGGGACATCTATTTAAGCCCAAACCAAGCACGAATTAGAGGACTTTTGACACAATCTTGGAGCGAGAGGAGCGAGAGAACGAAGAATCGAAGACGGAGAATTGACAAATCTTCATCACAATTATTCTTTTATCTGTCTTTTCTTAATCTATGTCTTTTTATATTTTTATTATGTTTTTCGTAGAGAACATGAGTAGCTAAGTTTTTTAATCTAGGATTTTGTTGGAACCCTATGTGGGGATGGTGAACCCGTTTTCTTGAGATTATGCAATTATGATTTTATGATTATTTCTTATACTTGTTATGATTGTTAGTGCATGAACTTGATCAATTTATGTGCTTTATCTGTGATTATTGGGATTGACTCGACAGAGCTATTTTGATAATTAGACGGTAAGTATAAGAACCTTCGAGTAGTTTTCACCGGATGAGTGTGTCAATTGCATGTGGTGTCGTAGACATACAGATATCACCTTAGGTAGCCATTTACGAGACTTGTTAGTTAATGTTTTATTCATAATTTGTTTGCATAGACATATAGTGAACCGTTTATGAATAATAGACTCATAATACACGCGACAGCGGGTTATGAGTAAATTAGTGTCTCGGGTTAATAATCATGAATCATATATTTCATAATTGAGGGGTTTTGGGTGAGCAGTTCTTGCATAAGGGAAGATAAAATCCTAGGTCCGTTTTTATTGATATTTTCTCGTGTTTAATTGCTTTCATAATTAGTTTAATTGTTTAATTGATTTTATTTGACAACTTTGCGTAGGCTGGATAAAAATCATAATTGTTAGAATTTGGTACTTTGGATTAGCTAATTTGAGTATTCCCTGTGGGATCGACATCCGACTCTCACGAGTCTACTTTTACTACTTGTTTGCGATACGTGCACTTGCGTGTTGGTATTTAGCACCCAACACGTATCATATAGAAAATTCTAGCCAAGATATTATAAACAGATAAATTCTAGCCAAGATATTATAAACAGAGAGCTAATAGCACAGACCCCCCTGTGTTATTTCTAATTGGCATAAAAGCCCTCATGATAAAATAATTAGCAAAGAACCCCTTACGTTTGGTTTTATTTAGCACACCGCCCCTTTTTATCAGATTTAATTGTTGACTTGAATGAAATTACAAAATTAATCTTGATTTAAAAAGGCAATATACCGAAAATCCAATTGAAATATTTGTGAAAGAAAAAAAAAAAAAATAGACAAGTCTTCTTCTCTTCCCCACTGACCCACTTCCACCCCAAAATAATTCTTCCATCAAATAAGCCATTTTTACTGTTCCCCTTCTTCCTTCAATCTTCCACCACCATACCCAACCGCCATTACTTCCACCCGTCGCCGCCGCGGCCGCCCCATACTCTGCCGGTGTTAGCCGTCACCACCATACCCAACCGCCATTACCTCCATCCGCCGCTGCCCCCCGCCCCATACTCTGCCCCCATACGCTGCCCTCGTCACCACCATACCCACCCGCCGCCGCCGCCCCATACTCAACATGCTCGTGCCCCTTCTTCGTCGACAGAACTGTGGATATGTCGCCGGTTGAAATGGTCGGAGTTTCTCCGGAGAGATGGAACAGAGGAAAGGAGACCGCTTACCTTCCCCTTCGGCATTTGTCAGACTTGGAAGTGGGATGTTCTGGTGAGGTACCTTCCAAACATTTTGCCGGAAAAAAAATATATTTGCAAAGGAGGCACCATCAGGAAGCATTTTGTGTGTGTTTTGCGTGAAAATTGTGGAAAGTTTGATTGGGGAGGAGATAATTTGGAGAGAGGGCGTTTTAGAAATTGTGAAGGACTGAATTGAAAATTCTTAAAGCTTCAATTTGGGGTTATGAAAATTTTGGGGCTAATATGTAATTTTCCACTTTTTATTGAAAGGGTATTTATATCTTTTCAGGTGAAAATATGCATCCCAGCCGCACAATGAGCGCGTGCAGCACACAATAAGATGTTAGGGACTTTATTGGCTTTGACTAACTTTCATAGGGGGTTCTTGCTAATTTTTTTAACACAAGGGGTTTTTCAGCAATTAGAGATTACACAAGGGTGGTTCTTGCAAAAAACCCTATAAACAGATAAAATCTAGCTGCAATCATCCATAAATTATATATAATTTACAATTTAAATTATCCTATTCAAGATTAGAAAATTTAATAAATTAAAGATTCTAGATTATTCAATTACAAAAACAGAGTAGAGCTATATATGCATTATGATACTTTATTCCTGCTAAGAAAACTGAGAAACCAGCATAACACAATCAACTCAGCAACCAAACTCTACGAGGTACTAGGAAGACGAACTCGAGCATAGATAAATATGTTTTACTGAACACAAAAAGCCACAAAAAGAAACCAAAGGACATGGAGAGAAAGTTCAAGAAGCTACACGTAATTGGATTTGCCTATTGTTAAAGTTAGGTTCCTTCGACCCTACACCCGGTGAAAAACACCGGGTGGGTCTTCCGCTGCCACGTGTTCTTTTTTTTATTTTTCTAAAATCCCTAAAGGTAAACCCTAGCGGGGAATCTATTATAAAATACAAAAAGGAGACACGTGGCAGCAGAAGACCCACCCGGTGTTTTTCACCGGGTGTAGGGTCGAACAAATCATTAAAGTTATCAAATGGCATAAATAATTGTTAGTATAGTAGTTCAAAAGGCTTATTCAGATATGTAATATATTTCGCTAATGTCTGTGTGTGCAGAAAAATGAAAAAAAGCACATAAGGTAATAGAAATACTATGAAATAAACAAATCACAAAATGCGTCAACTTCCCCATTATGTCGTGATCCAATCAGTAGCTAAGACTCTAAACCTCAAATCCAACTGCATGCAAAGTTAAGAAAAAAGGAAACAGACGGAGGACTGGGTAAAAAAACACAGAGGGTAAAAGAAGTCCTATGAAATAAATAAATCCTCAATTAGATCTACCCCTTTATGTCCCGACCCAAGTAGCTTCCGATAAAACTGCAATTTAAAGGACAAATCAGATTACAAAGGTGCTGTTTGCAAATGATTATTAAAAGCAGAAGTTAGTGATTGTGAGTTACGTCAGTTTTAAGTGCTTATTTCTAAAAGTTGGGGGTGTTTGCAAATATTCCGGCAAATGAACTTAAATAGAAAATGCGGGGTTAGGGGTGCTTTTAAAAAACCTCAAAGCAGATTATTTTAAGAGAAGCAAAAGCAAAATTAGATTTTGTAAACACCTGAAAACAGATTATGAGTAAAAAAAACTCATAATCACTTTCAAAAAGCGTTTGCAAACACCACCAAAGTCAGGCAACATCAATGTAGGAAGGGGGTATTAAAACAACGTGTAAATAGTAGTCCTATGAAATAAATATATCACTAATTATATTATCTTCCCCATTATGTCTCGATCCGTTGCCAGCTTTTCTCAGATCCAACTGCATTTACCAGACAAGACACAATAAAACATCTAGGCAGTGACACAAAAAGGTGACAGAATTCCTAGGAAACAAATAAATGAAAATTAGATCATCTTCCCCATTATGTCTCGATCCCAACAATAGCTTTATGGTAAGACACTAAACTCAGAACAACTGCAAGCAATGGACAAGACAATGACACATCAAAGTAGGGAGGGGAATTAGCAAACAAGAAGTAATAGAAGTCCTAAGAAATAAACAGATCACATATTAGTTATCAACCCCACTAACTCTTTGTCCCATCAACGACGAAATAAAACATTTAGGTAGTGAGAGATATTAGCAAACAAAAAGGTTAGAGTCACTAAGAAACAAATAAATAAAAAATTAGATCATCTTCCACGTTACGTCTCGATCCCAACAATAGCTATAAGGGAAGACACTAAACTCTGAACAACTGCAATCAATGGTCAACAGAATGAAACATTCCATCAATGGCTTCAGACAAGACTCTAAACCTCAAACCCAACTGCATGTCATAGACAAGAGAGAACAGAAAATCCAGGTGGAGAGTGGATATATGTATTCGCACAGAACAAGGGAGTATAAGTGCCCGCGAAATAAATAAATCAAAAAGTTAGATTATCTTCCCCATTATGTATGGACTCCATCAGTAGCTTTAAGATAAGAATCTAAACCTCAAATTCAACTGCATGCAATGGGCAAGACAAAATGGAACATTCAGCTGGGGAGGGAGCATTAGCACCAAGAAAGCGAATAAAATTCCCGTGAAAAGTTACCACCGCATGGTAACTTTTCTCTTTTCCCTTTCCTTATTGAGTTATTGTTTTTGTGGTATTATTGGGATTGATGAATGATAGCTCCGTGGTCCATAAACTGAATATATGAAACCGGCAAGAGTCATGTCGTATATTTCCCTTTGTCAGGCCTAAATTTGAAAACAAAACAAAACTTTTTATGTATATATTTGATTATACTTTGGCTATTCTTTGACCGGCAGATTCAGAATAAAAACAGTTGAGAAAGGTATAAGAATTCTTCAAAATTTTAGCATTTTAAGAAATCATTTTACAGAGGGAAATATAGATTTAATGTTTGTCCTCGTGAAGTTGCAGTTCCACTTTTGTAAGTTGAGGAAGATAACAAAAATTAGAAGTAATAGAACACAACAACAACTAATCAGATCAAATTTATTTGAATCCGAACGATGCCCATGAATATTTGAACAATCGTTGTTTTCATTAATTTATTTACGTTATTTTTTTTATAAACATGAGCTTCAAACCTAAATCCAAATATTTGAATTCATTATGGTTATATAATTTATAGAGTAAATAGCATTAAACCATCTGAACTTTTTCAGTTTTTCCACATTATCACCTGAACAAATTTTTTTGCAGGAGTTCATTTGTACTCTGTTAATTGTGCCACTTTGCCCTTTTTTGCCCGTTTGCAGATCAAAATGACCTGTTCTGGACACACGCGCGTTGCACATGCGAAATCCAAGGGTACTGTTGTCTTTTCCAGTCCTAAAGCCCTATTTCCTTCAATTTTCCCTCCATTTCTCTCTTATGTCCATTATTTTCCCTCCCTTTTTCTCTTTATCTCATTTATTTCCACTGTAACCCATCTCTCATTCTCCCATTCCTTCCATTTTTCTCTTCACCTTTTTTTCTTGTGTTCTTGAAAATGTCATGCTACTGTTCAAAGAGGACAACAATGAAAACGTCTTGGACTGAATTAAACCCAGGAGGAGATATGAAACATGTCAAAAATATAGGGTAAGAAAAAATTTTGAAATAGCATTTTTGTAAGTTTCGATTTTTTATGAACGGCTATCTGTTATTAAGAAATTGGAGGTTGCAATTACTTCGCTTGGGTTGATCCCCCAATGTGTGAAAGATCTCGTCTTCACCAATTTTACTGTTATTAAGAAATTGGAGGTTGCTATCTGTTATTTTACTATCGTTCATCTTCACCAATTTTCGATTTTTTTAACCTTCATTGCTGCGTATAATGAATGTTTGTCGCGAGCAAAAGCATAGGGGCAGAATTTGAAATTGCAGCTCAAAATTTCGAATGAGAATGTGGTAATATTTTTAGTCACCAACATCCTATAATCCTATCGAACGAGGCTTTAGAACTGCAGATTCTAGCAAGAAAAGATTAACAAGTGAAACACATTGACCAACTCCGATTCTTGCAAACAGAATTTGTTTGTTTGACTGTTAAATTACATCTTCATCCCATTATTCAGATACCAAATTCACTACCTCAATCACGACACGAATATTAACCCAACGGAGAAAAAAAAAGATCTTTGTAAGACAAGCTAAAGCTTATGCTTCATATGAACACGGTTCGTTCTCGCTATACACGTTTCGGCCTACAACATTTTATTTAATGAATCTTGATTACATAGACAAGGGATTGCACCAACGTTTTATTTTACGAAAATCTGATTGGTTACATAATAGATTAGGAATTACCCCATTTTTTGCTAGTATAAAAATGATTTATATATTTGGGGTTGATACTTCATTTCACCACAAGATCTATTTACCTGTTAAATATCCCTCCATGATTTGCCAGCCTCAATCCATGGCAAAAAAAAACTCGAAAGATCAAGTCGAGATATTCCCTTCTTAAATGTCACCGAACGGGCTTAATCCTGCAGCAGCACTACATAATTAGCCGTAGACTTATAAAAGTCGAGTAAGACGATTTTTTAAGCAGTACTGACTTCATTTCTTTCCTCGTTGGCACTGAATTGTTGCCTTCCTCCAAGCAGCAGTTTCGTTTTCACATGTTGTTTTATCTGTCATCAGTTTTCTTTTTCAAATGAATATAATTGCATGACTGAACAGCAAATTAAATCGCCGGACAATCTTTTATGAACCCGCCTGTTCTCTTTTAAGCCCTTGTAACAAAATCATTTTTGTTTCAAATAAGAACCTTAAAAATAACATATCTAAAATTGTTAATACAAAAATTGAATTGCGTGGAAACCTTTGCTGATTGACCATGGTACTCTCGAAGCGGAGTTAGCTACTGGTTGTGTTTCAGATAGTACAGCAAAAGAGACAAGTGTCACAAAATGCAATTTATTTTCAATGATATTAAGTAAATTAACGCATTGCATAAAAACATAATTAGAGCGGCAATTATGCAGTCTACAAAAAAAATGGACAAGTGGTTCGTAGATGATTCTTGGTAACAGTTAAATGGAGTGTAAAGACATAATGATAAATTAAGCGAGCACAAGGCATTTCATGGTACTTACCAAAAAAGGAGGATTTACCAAAAAAGGTAACAACTATAGTCGAGAAATATGTTTAGCAAATAATGAGTGAAGATCGGACTTTCCATCGAAAGGGCTAACAAAAGTGCCAAAGATAGAAAATCAGATGGAAGTGCAATAGTGAGATGCACGTGATTAGATGATCATTCGTATATGACATGAGCAGGAAAATAAATGCATAATTACGAGGAATAAAAATTTGAAACGAAAAATACAATGAAATGTAGAAGGATCCATCAAGTTCAAATCATATTAAAGATCTTTAAACCACATATGCAATAATTGAAATGACGGGCTCAAAATTAAATGACATTGTTAAGGATCTTGCTTCAGATGTAATCTACATACCCACTTGGGTGCCTTGTGAACCAAGTTAGGCTGCTGCAGCTGTGGAGGATTTCAAATCCTTCAATCCAAACGCAGCCTTAGTAACTTTGTAACTATATATTTGGTAACAAGTAAAAGCAAGATAAGTATTAAACTCAAACAGTGATTCGAATGAATTTAAAAGAACATAACATTTACCTTCCGCAGGAGACCACCATCGAGCTTTTACGACACAATAAAAAATACTCGGTCAGCTTTCCACTTTGAATTTTACAAATGTATAAGTTTTCTTCTCATTCAAATGTTCAAGCGAGACAGCGACACCTACTTAACACTTTGGAATTAAGGCAATAAATAATCACATAGAATAACCAGCTTGAAAAGGACGATTTTGCTTAGCCAATTGACTGGCTGTTGGGAAAGAAGGCTTTGAGGACAGCTTATAAGCTTGATTTTCAGACTTTACATTATTCACCATGTCATTATAAATATAGGATTAAAAGGAAGTCAAACATTTAGGAAGGCACAAAACATCCAAAAGCCATTCTACATGCAAACAAAAGTTTTATCTCGATCATGTCGACATGTCGTCAATAGCCCCGTGTTCTCCGACGACCACCCCCAGCGTATTCTCCGATCGACGACCACCACCAGCGCCGGTCTCTCTCGTCACGCTGCTCCTCCACCCCCGGCCCGTTTGTACTATTTAAGACTTTAATCGTTTTTATATGTTGTTTTTGGAGAATATTTGTTTGGGTTGTTTTTTCAATTAGGCTATTGTTGGGTCTGTTGCTTTGAAGAATATTTGTTTGAGTTTTTTTCCCAAATCTGTCCGATCTCCACCCCTAGGTGTTAGCCCTAGAATTTTCCCCTCATAGCAATACACCGCCATTCTTCGTTCTTCTGCTTTTCTCCACTGTGGTCCGTGATTTTTTCATGGAGGTATTTTTTCGGATAATTGACTCATCTAGGTAGTCTAATACGCTCCTTTCTTCGTTTTTTAGGCCTCCCCCTAAACCGGAGTAATCACAGATTGCTTCAAATGCATCCGAGTAAAATTGAAGAATTTTGGGTTCATATGGGTTTCGGTTTTTTTATTGTTCTAATTAAATTTATTTGTTTGGCCGCCCGCTTCTGTTCCGGGTAATTACGAAAATCACCTGTGAGTAGTTTTGGGTTCACATGGGTTTACGTTCCTTCATCTCGTAATTAAATTTATTTGTTTGTTCCAAAAGCGGGCTGTTTCGATTTTGGGTTCATATGGGTTTCCGTTCCTTCATCTCGTAATTAAATTTAGAGCTAAATACAGTTTGCACCCCTGTACTATCACCACTGTCGCATTTACCCCCTGAACTATGAAATGAGACACACCCCCTGCCGTCCATATCTGTTACAAAAGCCGTCCCTTTCAAATGTTGACTGACGGTTGAAGTAGCCTTTGGAAAAAAATTCACCAAAACACCCCTCTAATTGTCTATAAAATGGGTGCATCATTCTTCACTCATTTGTACTCAATTCCTTCCCAATTTCTTCCAAATTTTCATTTTCAACCCCTTTTTTTAACCCAAAAATTCTGAAAAAAAAAATATATTCTAGAAATTATTATTGTTTTTTTTAAAATTCATAATTAATTGGTTTTAAAATGTCTTCCGTTAGTTCAAAAAATTCGTGTTTTTGGTCCAAAATAGAAACCCAAAGGATGCAAGTTTCTACAATGGATTGAGCCTGAAATATGTGAGAATGGTCTCGAGATTGGGCAAGGATTTCAAAGATTTTTTGATACAAAAAAGAAAAATCAACATGTTAGAGGCTGCCAATGAAACACTGAAGTTGAACAATGAGAAACTCCATGAGGTAGCTCTCAATTTGACCAGAACCAACACTGAAATGATGATGAAGATGCAAGGCATGGAAGAAAAACTCAAAATATTAGAACATGGAGCATCCAACTACAAGAAGACAATTAGAATCCAAGTTCTTTAACCATATCTAGTAGTTCAAAATACGACATTAAATCGGGGTCAATATTCTGCACAATTGAAACCATTCTCCCAACATAATCAAAATAACTATCAAACCTTCCTCCACGATTAATTCTAAAGGTAAAAAACGTATCTAGCATTTTAACCTGCATAAAAACATGAAAAAATGTGAATTACAGTAGCTAAAATCCCCAAAATTTCCAAAATTTTGAAAAGCCCTAAACTCAAAAATACCCAAATTCGAGAAACCATCTCTTCAAAACCCTTTTGAAATAGATTCCCAAAACTGCATTTTAAAAAATTCCAAAACCCCAAAATCCTTCACTCGTAAACCCCAAAATCCAAAAAAACATAACTTTAATTACAAAATAGATCTTGTATTGTAAATACTAATCCAAAACCGTAAATTTTGTATTGATAATTCTGTGTAAGTAGGGTTGTAACCCAATCCTTGAAGATCTAAACCCAATTTTTTCGTACGATAAAACCCTCAAAAAATCCTAACCCTAAATTAAGCGAAAATTTCAAAACTTACCTTTGTTGACACCAAGTTCTCTTAAAATTGCTTCAAAGACATCTATGATGTGTTGAATCGCAGGGGATAAGTTGAATAACAGGGGAAGAGGTTAAAGTTTCTCCCTTCTGTTTTGCTGAACGTGCTTGATATTTTTGTCCCAAATTACAAAGTCTATAAATGGCTACTTCTATCAAATAAAAGAAAGGGTAAAAATATAATTACACAGCAGAAACTAACGCCGTTAGATATGTGAGAGTTGACTGTTAAGTTGAGGGGGTGTTTTGTCGCATTTCATAGTTCAGGAATAAATGCGACAGTGGTGATAGTACAGGGGTGCAAACTGTATTTAGCCCTTAAATTTATTTGTCTCCGCTTCGCAGGTGATTTTCGATTTTGGTTTCGAAGTAGTTGGTAGTTTGGCCGCCCGCTTCTGTTCCGGTCGAACGATTCCGGTGTTGCAGCTGGTTGACGGTAGATTATCCCACTTCTGCTACAAGAAGATTTAAGGCGAGTTCTCCAATGGGTTGAATCTCTTCTTTTATCCATATAGATTAAGGATTGAGAAATGTAGCATTTATTTGGGAACAAATATTTTATCTTTTCCTTGGGAAAAAGTAGTACATTACCTCATTCTTGGTCGGAAAATATTTAACACTCGGCTTATAAATCCTTGCGTCAAACTTCATTTTTTCTATTTTCATGAGTGAACAAATCTCACTTTTTTTCCACTAATAAATACACTAGTGCAATATTGTTTTTCAGAAAAAAAAAAATATATTTATATTAATAAAAATTGTTTTCTATGAGGTCAATTACTAATCTACTAAGGGTTTTGGAATATATACTTGATATATGGAGAGAGTTATTGGGAAATGGGGATACATTACCTAAGGGTTTTGAAAAAGTATAAAAGACAATTAAGGGTAGTTTTGGAATTATAAAAAATATCACATCGGTGGAATATTAGGTATGGGTGTTTTCTCTAATTATTTTTGGGAGTGAGTGTTTCCTTAACTATATTTCCTAAATTGGGGGTTTTCTCTAATTTTCCCTTATTAAAATATAAAAATCCGATTTTTTGATAACCCCACGCGAATTTAGGGCTGGGCTGATATAAAAATTAAAAAAGGGGCCACCATTTTTCATTCTTAAACCCTAACAATACGTAAAATTTCATTAAACCCAAGCAGTTCACTATTTTATGCTTCTTTAGCATTTTTTTAATGGAAAAAAAGTTTCTCCGGTGATAAACCGCTCAAAATCTTGACGAACAGGTTAATTGGAGCAGTACGAACCTATACATACACGTGATCATCTTCTAAGAACTCGTTGCAATTTCCTTTTTGTATCTGTGTTTTATTTTGAAACCCTAATTGCCCCCCATCTCTCTCCTCGTCTTTCTTCAGCCTCCCCCTAATAACTCTGCTCTCTTTTTTTCCACCACCATCACCAGCGGCGCCCGTGTTCTCCGACGACCACCACCAGCGCCGCCCGTATTCTCCGATCGACG
Organism: Erythranthe guttata; assembly: GCF_056151865.1. Taxonomy (NCBI): domain Eukaryota; kingdom Viridiplantae; phylum Streptophyta; class Magnoliopsida; order Lamiales; family Phrymaceae; genus Erythranthe; species Erythranthe guttata. Next base: position 4,032,519 of record NC_142535.1, read on the forward strand.
ACCACTACCAGCGCCGCCCGTGCTCTCCACCCACGTTCGTATGATTTAAGACTTTAATCGTTTTTTTATGTTGTTTTTGAAGAATATTTGTTTGGGTTGTTTTTCAATTCGGCTATTGTTGGGTCTGTTGCTTTGAACAATATTTGTTTTGAGTTTTTTTTTTCCAATCTTCTGCTACTGTGTCGGTGGCAGTCGGTGGCAGTGAAGGACTATTTTTTTTTTCTCACAAAAGTCTGAAAATTCCCGAAAAAAATTGGAATCGGAATCGATTCTTGAATTCCTTAAAATTTGGAATTGGAATCGGAAGGCATTTTGGACTTCCGAAAAAATAACGGAATTTTTCCGAAACACCCAAATCCGATCCGATCCGTCCGAACTCCACCCCTACACGTGATCATCTTCTAAGAACTCGTTGCAATTTCCTTTTTGTATCTGTATTTTATTTTGTCGATTGCTTAAAAGTCGTGAAAACCGATTCTTTCCTTTGATCATTTGCTGTCATTCATGAATTTTCGGTAAATAATTGCAGAAACTTGCAGAAATTTGTTGAAATCAATTGTCCTTTGATGAAATTTTAGGCTATATGGCTTTTATAAACTGATTTCTTAAGCCAATTAGTAAGTGAGTGATAACAATTTGGAGAGAATATTTCATACATATACTCTTGGAATTTTGTTATTTAGGCGATTATTGTGAATTTATGTGAATTAATATTGTGAAAACTGGAAAATACGAAGATTAAGTTTCTAAATACGCACACTGGTGTATTCTGATTGTGTGGTTTTATAAATTTGATCTGATTAGTTTTTATGGTGGTTTTGCAGGACGGGATGAAGAAGTCCGGAACCATACAGTTCACCAAGAGACCGTACGTTGAAGATGTTGGTCCTCGAAGGATGTAAGTACAGTTGCTTAATGCAATTGATTATACTAAAACCACTTGAAGGTGTAAATAAGATGTATCAATGTACACTAGTAAAAAATGTAATAGATGACAACCAATTGATTATGAGTAAGAGGTTCTAAGCTGCATATAGCATAATTCTTGATTGAATCGACAAATTCCTTTGATATTGACTGGACAACTTGCTGGACACTTTATTATTTTGTTATACTTATAGCCATTTCTTTTTAGCAGCATGAGCTACTTTGGTGTTTACATGAGTGATGATTCAATTTAGAACCAAGAATCGTAAAAGGTTTATTTTATTTTGGAATTATACGCTTGTTCAAATATACTTGCCATTTTCCAGAGAAAGCATTCAATTTTCTACATTCTCCGCCGCCGAAGTACTAAAAGCTGGCGAAGTTGAAGTTAATAAGATTGCGTATTATGATGAAAATAGAAAGCCTATAGACAACGGTCTGTTAGACCTCCGCATGGTAATGTTTCTCTTTTCCCTTTCCTTATTGAGTTATTGTTTTTGTGTTATTATTGGGATTGATGAATGATAGCTCCTTGGTCCATAAACTGAATATATGAAACCGGCAAGAGTCATGTCGTATATTTCCCTCTGTCAGGCCTAAATTTGAAAACAAAACAAAACTTTTTATATATATATTTGATTATACTTTGGCTATTCTTTGACCGGCAGATTCAGATTAAAAACAGTTGAGAAAGGTATAAGAATTCTTCAAAATTTTAGCATTTTAAGAAATCATTTTACAAAGGGAAATATAGCTTTAATGTTTGTCCTCATGAAGTTGCAGTTCCACTTTGATGTCCAAAAGAGTGAATTATACAATAAGCTTAGGGAGGATGATTATGCGACTAGCTAAAACAGGATGACAGTTTGGCAGAATACGTGTCTCTGTCAAATGAGCCCTTTGGTTATGTATCCGTTCAAGAGCAAGTAACAATTTTGTAAGTTGAGGAAGATAACAAAAATTTAATAGAACACATCAACAACTAGAGTTCTACCTTACTGGCCACTTCCTTAATATATTCCAATTCAATAAATAACATCTTTAGAAATAAATGTATTTAGCACTTGAATCTCCACCTATGGGAAGGGGCGATCAGAGGGTGTACGGTAAAAAAATGGGCGTAAAGCAATGTATTTAGTATTATTGTATTTTAACTGAACTCTGTTTATTCTTAACCAGTTCTATATAATGAAATTCATCTGTTACTGAACGGGGTCTAAATTAAACATTAAGATCATATAATCGTTTTTGGGGCGTTTTGCTTAGTTCATGGTCCAGTACTATAGTTTGTTATATGTTATTTATTGTTTTCAGGGGCCAGCAAACAAGAGCATCCTTTGTAAAACTTGCGGTGGAAAATTTGCCGAATGCCCGGGCCATTATGGATATTTGCCTCTTGCTCTTCCCGTATACAATGTGGGATTTTTCCTTACCATAATAGATATCTTGAAGTGCATCTGCAAGGTACCAAAATTTGTTTTTCTTCTTATCAGTCTTAAGTTGGAAATACACTCTTTAACTTTTTTATCATAAATAATCTGGAATAATACTCACGACGGTTGCCTTTTATTTAAAGCTATGGATGCCTATGCTGTGGAGATTTAATCACTGAATATGGTAAATGACTTTTATAAGATTTTTTTTTTCAAAATGGGAAGGAGATGACATTCATATACGACTTCATATTCAGACATTTAATAAATCACTCTAGTCTAGAAAAGTTTTTTTTGAAAGGTAAGTGCTTTCTGCAAAAGTTACTTTGCATATTAAGAAAATTACCTATGAGTACGACTAATCATATTGAGACATGATAATAAATATCTGAATTCCAAAGGAAAATTCAATATCTGTGTAGAGGTAAGTGCTTTCTGTAGTCAATTAGATACAGTTCTTATCCATTCTTCCCTTCATCTCATATTGTCTCGTATATCCTTTTAAGCTGCTATTATTGTTGCTCATAATGGTACAAATAACTATCCTTATGTGATTATTACTATTACCATCTTATTCTTCATCTTATTCCTCCTTATCCTCTTCATCATCATCAATATTATATGTACATGAAGAGATGATAGCTGGTCTTTGTCCTGTGATGATTCTGATTGTTGAAGATTCATTTTTTTATTTTCTTATTTGTTTTCTTTAACAGAATTGCTCCAGAGTTCTTCTTGCGGATAAAGATCATCAAGTTTTTTTAAAGCAGATGAGAAATCCTAAATGTGAGACGCTGAAGAAAATTGAAATACAGAAAAGAGTGGTGAAGAAGTGTAATAGCCTGGCAGGAAGTAAGAGGGCTGTAAAGTGCTCCAGATGTGGATATATAAATGGTTAGTCAAAACATATAAAAAATGCATTACTGTTTATTTTTTCCCTGAAAATACATAAAGATAATTTATATATGAACAAAACACGTATATGTATGTACAAATATATATATATATATATATATATATATATATATATATATATATATATATATATATATATTTGTAAATATACACCTACATTTATAATGTTTTCCCCGTACACATTTCCATGTTTCTCTGTGTCCGTGTTCCCGTGTCTATTTGCTTTATTATATTGGTGATTCACTTGTTGAATTTAATTTCTTTTTTTTTCATTAATGTTAGATATTAGATTTATAACCTATGTGAAATTTTGAGTCTTTTGCAGTATAGCATGCTTGTATCTTCTACCATCGGGTTTTTACAAACCTGTGTTTTGGGAATTCTTTCGGATTGGGATGTTGGCATAGATTCTCTATCCTTGAGCTTTAACCATCTTTACTATGTGATAAGCCAAGGTGGCAGCATCAGTCTTTGTTGTGGGGTCGTCCAGGAGTTGGACCTTGGAAAATACATGATATATCTTTCAGCTATAATTGCAATTTGCGTGGTATTTTCCATGAATATTATAGGAATTTTTCTTGAAGGAAAGGAGAAAACAGTGATTTTGTTGAAGAAATAGTTTTTGGTTTCTCTTCTTAGAGGATATAATCACATATATGATCTACATATTTTCCCCTATAATTGTGAGCAACTACTGGATGGCTATGAAACTAAATATTCAGAAAGGTGGAACATGTTGCCTCTTTTGTGCTTATGATAACTTTCAAAATACTTCTGCTCCTTAAAAAAGATCAGCATTACCGCTTTCCTTGGTTCTTTTCTGCTTGTCACGTTCTTTCTTGACGGGGAATTTTGAACACTTATTTTGTTTTAGGGATGGTAAAAAAGGCAAAAGAACCTTTAAAGATTCAGCATGATCGTGCCAAAGTTGTTGACAATTGCTTGGATGAACGTCGATCTGCTCTTGCCCACACAAAGGACTTCAAAGGAAATTCCATGGTTATTTCTACAATTGACCCTAAAACAGCCTACCATCTACTAGAAAATATGTTGGATGAGGTATTCTTTCCCCTCGATCTCTTGATTTCATGGTTGTATGAGAAAAGCTTTTCAAGAATATTTGGCCCTTTTTACACCCCTCGGTTATAAACTCATGGTCTACTTAGAATGTCATCTTGGGTGAATTAAAATCACTTCCGTGGTAACTGGTGAGGATAAATTACGAAAAAATCCCACTTATCTGCGTAATTACATTTACCCTGAGCTGTCACGTGCCTAAAATTTTCCCCTTGATGGTGGTTATGAACACTAGCACAATCTTTTAGATCCCGTGAATATCAATCCAAACAAATTTTATCCTTGTAACTGTCAGAGGTCTAATTGATTTTTTAGTTATTAGGGGTTAATTTTAATATAATTTTTTATGATGTAGAATTTGACTTTCTTTTAGCCAGTTTAATACTACTTCGTTGCTTATTTTTATTGTCACTTCAATTGCTTTTTCTCTATCACATTTTCATGACATTCTCTAATAGCATATCTCAAATTAGTAATAAAAACTAAAAAGAAAAAACTGTAAGGTGCCTGTTAAACTTTGTTTCCATGAAAATGGTCATCGTATACAATACTATACATCAAGAGATGTACATGTGGGTTTATCTCTGAACCTTCTAAGTTTTGTTTCGGAAAATAGGATTTCAAGAACTCTTTTGTTGCGAAAAAAACTCTCTTTTCTTTAATAATAACACAAAGGTATGACAAACAAATCACTGTTAAGATATTTTCACAAATTTGTTTTTTTAATCCGGAGGCAATTTAGATACTACACGATCTCCGTTAAAAGGTTTGTGACATAATGTTTGTTTTTATAAATGGCCAACAACCCTGAATGACATACTGGCTTATCTGAAGAGTATTAGTATCTAAATGTTTGTTTTTTCTTTTCCCTTCATAAACTGGCTTATCTGAAGAGTTGTTTGTAATTTACCGTATTATCTTGGATATATTTATTTACAATGATTCTTAGTTTTTGTGTTCTTGTTTCCTTTTGCCTTTCATTTTTGTTTACAGGATTGTGAGTTGCTCTATCTACATGATAGACCAGAGAAACTTATTGTCACAAATATTCTTGTGCCGCCAATAGCTATACGCCCTTCGGTTTTTAGTACAAGAGCAATGAGGTATCCCGAGAAGAATTACACACTCTACCTTGCTATTTTGCTTCCGTTAATGTTTGTATGCTTTGTTCAAATGTTAAGATCTTAATGTTAAAAAAAACTTTCTAAGATTGGAAATAACCTGAGGCTAAAGTTATATGCAACGTGAGTGGAATTACATGATAGTCGTGGTTATACTAATGTATGTTCCCCATCAGGAAGTGAGTATACTTTTTGGTACACATAGATACAGTGCCTGTAATCAGCATGAGGAGTTCAGTTATATTTTTGCCTGTGCTTTGACTTTTTTGTCCTTTTGTGTTTCACTATCGTAAACTTAGAAAAAAATTATATGTGAAGGAACATATTATGGATATGTTCGAGTAACCTAAGGACCTGGAATTTAGTAAAGATCTGGTGATACCCAAGAAAAGAATCAGTGGAACCAACAAATTTTGTAACTGATTTTGAAATTTTAGCGAGAAATGCCTTCTATGGTTCTAACCTCCTAAATATCAGCAGTTGCCTTCCTTCTATGTTGCCTGTTAAATAACTTCAAACACCAGTAATTATGCTGAGTACAAAATAAATTTTGTAGCTGAGTCCATCCTCTTGGTTATGTAGAGGCATGTATGCCATTGAATCAGAACCAAGTGTGAACGATTCTTTATTGAAGTTTGCAAAGAGCTGCATAGGTCAGCTTTGTCAGGACCAAGAAAACCTACACTGGACTGCCTTGATATCTCTGTTCTACCATGATATTGTTCTGTTTTGATTTTTTTCATTTTCTTTTTTGGTGGTGCAGCAATGAGAATGACATTACATCGAGGCTAAAACAAATCATTCAGATAAATGCTGCAGTTCTACAAGAAATGTCAGATCAAAGCTCTCAGAGCCAGAGCCTGGTATGATATTGTTTGACTAGGTTTTTCATTGTGGTATTTCTTTTGGAAGTTACGTATTTCTGTTTGTTTGAAACATTAATGGGTTCTTCTATAGCATTATCCTTTATTTTCTAAGTTTTGCTTGTCTCTGGTTTTGGAAACTAAACTTCAAGCATGAGGCATAAGCGGAAAATATATTGTGCAATCTAATAATGCGGCTAGAATCTAGATAGGTTTAATGAGATTTTGAGTACCCAAGGCTTTATTGGTGTATAAAGGGGAATCAACAAAAATGCAGTGACGCATAATATCAAACTTGTTATACTTCTGTATACCAACTTTACTTGGGTCATGTAAGCATTCTGCTTTTGGAAACACACTCAATTAGATTGCCAATTAATTATCTCTTGCAGATAATAGTTTAGACTCTAAATCTAACGATGCATATTATTTGAATTAAGTTTGAAATTTTAGTTTTTTGTATTTTTGATTGGCCTATCGAAGTTTACTAGAACTCCATTTATTGGTCTATGTTTCATATTGTACTTGTTGATATAGTTTAAGACTGTTGTCTTGTGGCTGTTGATACATTTATGAAGATTAATATTTTGAGTCCTAGACAAGTTTGGATGTCTAAGGAGTAAGGACAAGCTTTTTTTTTTTTGATAGGAAGTAAGGACAACCTTACAAGGTCCAAATTTTTTGTATATTTGTTCTGAATAATGGTGACCTGGACTGGAAACAGTTTACAATTCCTCCAGTTGAATCCAAAGTGGTCGACGTTTCTCTGTATACATATGGTGTGACATGGAGATTTCTTGACTGCTTGGTTGTTTTCAATTCAAATGGAAACATAAATTTTAATGGAGATTAGAGAGTCCTCTGGGTTTAGAAAGAATAGATGAATAATGAATTTCAAATATTATCTTTGCTTTGTGATCGGGCTCAGTTTTAGAAATCTTACTAATAACAAAAAATCGATGGGTGCACTGCATAGTGTAAAACCTGCATAGTTTGTGTCTCTTTTCCTGTGTACATTTTTTTGGTTCCTATTATCCCTGTTATCCCTGTACTGGGCTGACTTTAGAACCATGATAGTCCTTTCCGAGATAATCCTTTGTTCCAAGTTCATCCTGCAGAGCTGTTAAAAATATTATTATTCTTCCATCCTTTTCTTAGTCATAAAATTGGGTTTACTGTTGGTATCTCGATAATTGGGTGTTGATGCGTTGTGAGTAACTCCATAAATGCAGTAGTGCTTTATTGCATGTTACTGAAACATGAGTAAAGGATATTTATGATTGTAGAACTAACCTTACTAATATTTGTGCGGTTATTATGAATTAGTCAACCCGTTTTTGAATATGTCTCATTCTTACAAAGTGTATTTATCATAAAATGTGGGCTAGACGAATAACTGGGATTCTCTACAAGTGGAGGTTGCACAATACATCAACAGTGATGTCCGTGTCCCATTGCAATATTCTGAAAACACCAAGCCATTGAGTGGTTTTGTTCAGCGCCTCAAAGGAAAGCATGGAAGGTTCCGTGGTAATTTGTCAGGGAAACGTGTAGAGTTCACTGGCAGGACTGTTATATCTCCCGATCCAAATCTGAAGATTAACGAGGTCAGGCTTTCTACTTATCTATAAAACCCAAGCTATTCACCTTGTTTTGACCATTTTTTTTTTCCGCGACAGGTTGCTGTTCCTATCCTAATGGCTCAAATTTTATCTTATCCTGAGCGTGTTTCACATCATAATATAGAGAGATTGCGGCAATGTGTTCGTAATGGCCCGACTAAATATCCAGGGGCCAAGTTTATAAAGCATCCTGATGGCACAGAGATGTAAATGTTGGATATTTGTACATAAAATAAAATTGCATTGTGCTCAATTCTTACTTGTCTTCAATTGGTATGTTGTTGCAGATCATTAACGAGTAAAGTCAGACATCGCCATGCAGATGACTTGAAGTACGGTTACATTGTTTGTCGTCATCTTCAAGATGGAGATATTATTTTATTCAACAGACAACCAAGTTTGCATCGAATGTCAATCATGTCTCATCGGGTACTTGCTGCATTTGAAACATATATGTTGAAATTGGTATTAGATATTGTCATTTGCCTCATCATTTTTCTCTTCTTCAGGCAAGGATTATGCCATGGCGCACGCTGAGATTTAACGAGTCAGTTTGCAACCCATATAATGCTGATTTTGATGGCGATGAGATGAATATGCATGTACCGCAAACAGAAGAGGCTCGGACAGAGGCTCTGATGTTGATGGGGGTAAACAATGTTTCCATTTTATTATCTTTTGGCTTTAGCTATTTCATCTGTTTTCCGTTAATAATATGTATATTCATGTGGTTTTGACTTAGATATATTATTTGATCATTGGTTATTGTCATCCTTGCCGCACTTCATCAATCTTGGATGGATCACATAGTTCTTGCCATAATCTACTTGTTTGTTGTTTCATTTATGTGCAATGAAAGCATGTTGTCATGTATTAAGCACCCATACAGAGTAAGTTAACTGTGTCTCAACTAGTTCTTCATGAGATGGCCAAATATAAGTGAAATAGGAGAATGAGTTCCCTGTTTCTCCGTGAAACTATTCTTTAGGGAGGAGGGTGGAAACATGATTTAGGCAACTTATCCAAGCGTTGTTGAAGAATGAGTTGTTGTAATGTCTGAACTTGATTTAAGGCAAGGAGTTCTTATGATGTCTGATATCTGGAATATTTCACACGCAGTTGATCTTTACTCTTTTGTTATAACTCGAGTGATTTACATAGAATAACAATCATAATGCTACGTAGAATTGTCCAAAATCATTTGGTGGTAGTATTACATTATGGTGCAATATTTAGATAATTCTTCCATTTATTCTCTTTCAATTTAGGGCTGAATTTTATATAATTTTTTCCTCATCAGATTGTGATTGGTTAAATAGTACATTTGCATGTGGACAAAAGTTTAGACTGTAATGACCACATAGTAATGTGTCAATGGTTTTGACTTCTCATTGTTGGTGATACAACTACAGGTGCAAAACAATTTATGCACCCCAAAGAATGGAGAAATCTTGGTGGCTTCAACCCAGGATTTTTTGACATCATCCTACCTTATAACAAGGAAAGACACCTTTTATGACCGTGCTTCTTTTTCTCTTATATGCTCATACATGGGTGATGCGATGGACCCGATTGATTTGCCAACACCAGCACTAGTTAAGGTGAGTTCAGGCAGCATGCACATTCTAGTGCTACAAAAGTTTTTGATCTTTGCTCTTGTACCCATCCATATATGGGTGTGCTTTAGTTCCTTCTTGCTGTCTTTTGTGTATAACTTTCTGCACCTCTATTTGTTATCTTCTTCTCTGTCCTCTCTGTTATCGGGGCTTGTGTACACAGTGTCATACACTTCTACTGAATCGGTAATGCACTCTGTGATATGAGTAGGCTTGTGTGCTTCACTGTCGTCATACACAATTTATAGGTCATGCACGAGCCCAATATTTTATTTATTCACATCCTTATGTGTATCTGTCTTTCTATACACATATATTTCATCATGTATTGGTTCATCTTGATGTCAAAGCATATATGTTTTCGTTAGTACCTCATCTTTATGCTAGAATGTGTACCTGTTTTTTCACGAGATTTAGGGGTTTTAGTCCCAAATCAAGGCATGAACCAAACTGGTTTTACTAACCCTATGGTATCACTTTCTTCTGAAGTCTGGCCGTACATGATGGGTTGAACAAGAACCATCCATTTGTTGCCGATTGATGTAATTCTTACCCTAGATGAAGTGCTATGTTGCATTTTGTGACATCTTTTTCCATATGCTGGAGCCACCTCCACACCAATAACTAGTGATCTGTTGTGGACTGTGGTTCTGCAATGATGGAGGAGGGGGTTGGTTATGATGCCCCAGCCATGTGGCTCATTGAGGGCAGGAGCAACAAAAGATCATTCAAAATCAGGGGTGATAAGTTAACACCGTTTCCATCCTTGTTTGATAAGTCGTACTTTTCTGAGAAAAGAAGAATAGGATGGTGTACAGCACAGCACGTCTATACATAGTAATGGTCCTATGCAACCCTGGTAACATTTAGAAAAGTAGCGTAATAAATGCTTGAGAGCTGTAAAATAATTTTCTTATTTTAAAAATACTCCAAAGCAAGTAAGGGCATTCTGGTTATAACTAGAAGCTCTTCTATCATCAGAAGAGTTTTGATGGCCATAACCTCTGTATTGCATGTATTTGAAGCACGATAGGCTAGTGTTCTTTTTGATAATTGTAGTGTTTCTGAGCATACACCAATGTCACAAGTGGTTGATGTTAATGAACCACATTCTTCTCGATGTCAGAACCTTTTGTGATTAGCCTTGTATCCTACTGTGGGGATTGTGATATATCCCATTCTAATGTTGATTTTGGTATCTGTGACCTAATCTAATATCTATTATCTTTTCATTGCAGCCAGTGGAGCTTTGGACTGGTAAACAGTTGTTTAGTATACTATTGCGCCCCCATGCAAAAATGAGAGTATATGTAAATCTTACAGTGGCAGAAAAGAACTATGGGAAATCTGGAGAGACGATGTGCCCGAAGGATGGGTTTGTTTATATCCGCAATAGTGAGCTAATTAGCGGGCAACTTGGGAAGGCTACATTAGGTTACTCTAATTTCTATGCTTTTGCTATTTGTCCGAATGGCAGTTTTATTAGACTTTTGCGATTCCAGATATGGTTACTGAGTGATTTATTCTGTATTCTGCTGGAAGATCATCTGCTTATTCATTCAATGTGAAAACAGGAAATGGGAGTAAGGATGGTCTTTACTCCGTTCTTCTCAGGGACTACAGTGCACATGCGGCTGCTACTTGCATGAATCGCTTGGCTAAGTTAAGGTGAGACCAGTGCAACTCTAGTTCAAGTGCATGGACTATTTTATTCTCTTTGCTGGTGCCAGTTAACTAGTAAAACTCGATTAAATATCATATGATTTTATGAAATCTATAGGGGTTCTTACACTTGTCCTGTAAAATGGGTTTAACGTGAAGAAGATACTCATTCTGTCTCAAACGTTCTCAGCTAGAAGCTGATGAATAAATTATAATACCTAATCCTGTTCCTTTTGGGATCCTCATTTTTGTTCCTCTGTACAATAAAAGTAAGATATAAGAAGTGTTAATTTTCCTAATAGCTGAATGTTGAAACAAAATATTTATGTAGTTGATGCTGAGTTGGATTTAATATTGAAGAAGGTAACTGATTCTATAATTAGAAGTGGGCCTTTCAACTGCACGATGAACTTATGTTTGTGTTTTCATGTCATTAAATGATGTGGGTAGGATAAATGCATATATGTGTGTGTGTGTGTGTGTTTATGCATCGATGAGATGTGTTCTTGATATTTTGTATTTTCGAAGAAAATAAAGATTCTGAAGTTTGCTGCAGTTCGGTTTTGATTTTTTTTTATTTTTATTTTTCTTACATTACAGTGCTCGCTGGATTGGAAATCATGGATTCTCAATTGGAATCAATGATGTTCAACCTGGAATTGTACTAAACAAGGAGAAGAAGGTGACAATCGATAAGGGTTATGGCCAGTGTATTGACTATATAGGCAGTTATAAATCTGGAAGTCTAGACCTGCTACCAGGCTGCAATAACGCTGAGACTCTTGAAGCTAATATAACTGGAACCCTAAATAACATTCGAGAAAGAACTGCAAATGTAAGAGGCCGTCTCTTTTCTTATAGTATGACTATTAATTTGGTGACACTACATGATTTCTAAATTCTTTTTGTACTATTATATGTCGATGATTCTGGTGGCTCATCTTGCTCTTGTAAGTCCAGAAACCAGTATATGACATTGCAGATTTTGCCTGGATTAGTTGCTAACGGAATTTCTGCCGATTATATAAAACTCCCAACTCTTTGCCGATTTGACCCCCCTTATTAAATTTTGCTTTTCCAGTCCCTTTTTCGGTTGCAACATCTAGAAACCATGATCCTTAAACTTGATCATGGTGTGCATCTTTGTTTTGGACTGTTAGGATGTAAGATTTTGCGAGCAACGTAATAAAGAAGCATCCTAACTTGGGTAAGAGGATATATCTGGTTGTCTTTTGTGACTATTAATCTAGTATTAAAGAGATTTTGGAATTCTTCTTTGTGAATTTGGAAATTGTTATGAATTACTTAATTATAGGATTAAGTTTAGGGATAATAGTAGGTTTCGATAGACAGCTTATGGCTGAAAATCAGTCATATTAATTGCATATATTTTCCTAGTCATATATTTTCGATGAGAGTTGTATATGTTTTCCTTTCGGGTGCATTTCCGATGGGAGGATTTGGGGGAGGGATTTCAAATCCATAATAACAAATCCATCGAGTTTGTTGGGACTGAGTAGTTTAACAAGAAATTTCAAACCCAAAGCTCCGATGTTCTGTTTTTGGAGAAATTGTGGTGGATTCAAATTCATCTTATTTGGAGTCGTTTCAAATCCTTCAATCCAAATGCACCCTTTCTGTATCCCTTAATTTGTATATAAACCCCCTTCTAGGTTGAGGGAACGATCAAGCTGAGTTAAACGATTATCTTTCTTTTTTCTTTAACACTAATTTTTTTTCTTTAAACGACTATCAAGCTGAGAATAGAAAATGGAGTAGTTCAGATTTTTTGACAAATATACATGTATAATCAAGATTAATGTCAACGAAGTTTTATTGGCTACTATATTTTTTGTGGTCTCTTAAATTCTATTCCTCAAGGTTGCTGGTGTCTTGGTTTATGTTCCTCAAGGTTGCTCTGACTCCCAAATTTCCCAATTGGTTGGACCTGGACCATATCGCCTTTGTACATCTTATGTTCTGTACATTTTGGGTATCAGGAAATGATCTGGATGTGTTTTTTGTCATGAATATTTTATGTCAACCCTGTTAATATTTTACTTGGTTTATCCGTCTATTACGTCTGATCTATTTACTTCTTATGGGACTTTTATTCCTGAACATTGGAAACCAAGCCATACCCAGGATAGCATGGTCTATGAGCCCAATATCTGGATAAATTCTTGGTTCAGCTATTTTTTCTCTTACTGTTCTGGTACAAACTTATACCCGTAATTTAGCTCATGGAATTTGGGTAATATTTATTACCTCAGGGCGGTGTTTTTCTTTTTTGTGATTTCTCTATATTTGTAGCTGGCTCAAATGACAGTTTATTTTTCTCTTCATCTGCTCCCCACCTTGAACTTTATCATGCACATTTGTTTTGTACAAGATTGAACTGATCTGTGTTTAAACCTTCAATGTTATAATTCCTGTAGAAAATCTTGTACTTGTTTAATTGTTTAACCGGCGTGTTAATTTTAAAATCTAACATTCTCGTTGGATAATTTTAAAATCTAACGTATTCATCATCTTAAATTGTTTTGGTAGGTTTGCATGAATAATTTACATTGGAGGAATAGCCCCCTAATCATGTCACAGTGTGGTTCCAAAGGATCTCCCATTAATATCGCACAGATGGTTGCATGCGTCGGTCAACAATCTGTCGGAGGTCGTAGAGCACCAAATGGATTCGTTGATCGAACTCTGCCTCATTTTGAAAGAGAAGCGAAGGACCCAGACGTATGTTACTGCCTTATTTTCTTATTTTTTGGTAAACTTTATATGTGCTTTTTGATTGAGTAGATTGTTGCTCTCTGGTTAAACAGCTATCACTTGTTCAAAAATGTCACTATATTAGAGACTTGTGGGTTAGATTGCATAGACCCTACACATTTTCTGATATAATGAAGGGAAGATACATTTAAGTGAAGTTTCAAGCAACATACATGCCTGCATCGAACCAATGACACCCAGTAAATGGTATTTTGATACTCAAATGCTTGCATTTGTAGAATCCTATGGGAAGAAACCCTTAAAAAACTATTGACTCAAAATACATGCAGTCCTTTTTCCACTCGAGGCCTCTATACCTATTTCTCAAAACACTAAATATTCTCATGATTTTCAATCTCCTAGGTGAAGATGAAATCTATGCATGAAGCCCCTTAAATGAAATTGGAATCTCTTAAATTATTTGCATCCGCGAAAATATGAATTTTTTCACTGACATCTAATTGAGATTTTACATTATTGCAGATAGAGATAGACTGCTTGAGTTTGGTCTTAAGAATAATTATCAAGTATTTTGATAGTGGTACTATGATGGTCTATGAAGTAGGTTGAGTTCAATTACTATTTTATTTGGTGTTCACTCTTAAATCAGTTAGATTATTGGGCAAATAGGATGTTTCAAATGTTGAGCTCATCCAATTTCTAGCATTGCATTAAAATTTGACACGTTCTTTGTTAAACTCAACTTGTCCTATTTATTATTAATTTGAACTATCGTTATGGGAAACAAATGTGTCTTTTGATATTCAAACTGAAAACTGCAGGCCCTAGGATTTAGTTCAGTACAATCTGGCAAATAGACATATTTATATGACATAAACCTTTTTAGGACTCAACGTAGGCTATGGTGCTATACCCTTTCATGAATAATTTGACTTAATATCAGATATGATAGACATCTTCGTACTTGCTTGTCCAATTTTTTGCTGCTTTCCTCTTATCTTCGTCTGTTGGAAGAACTCTGTAAGAAGTAGATACCACCAATAATTAAATTAGCCGTTTTCGTTGGTTCCAATCTGGCATTTTTAGGTTTCTGCTTATCCTTTGTATGTTCATTTATGATCAACTTGGAAAGTATATACACTAACATGTTAATATCATGTTTGCATTTTCAATTCAGGCTAAAGGCTTCGTTCAGAATTCTTTTTACACTGGCTTATCTGCTACTGAATTTTTTTTCCACACCATGGGAGGAAGAGAAGGCCTTGTGGATACAGCGGTATGTATAATTTTCTGTTTTTCTAGATTTGGTTTTGAACAGATTACCAAATTACCGTCTCCCACTATTGTCCCACTACTAGGGTCCTTGAGTTAACTGCGGCACTGCACATACGCTTGTTAACGGATTTTGTACTTTAATTAATCATGTTTTGTAAACAAAATAGGAATAAGAAGCCTTAATTGATGATATGATCCGTGACAAGAAAAAAACCGCTGACAATTTCATTGCAGGTTAAAACTGCTGACACAGGGTATATGGCTCGTAGACTTATGAAAGCTTTAGAGGACCTCTCAGTTCATTATGACGGCACAGTGAGAAATGCTAGTGTTTGCATTGTTCAATTTGTGTATGGGGGTGATGCTATGGATCCTGGACAGATGGAAGAAAAAAGTGGACTTCCGTTGAACTTTGAAAGATTGTTTATGAAAGCAAAGGTATTAGTATCTTTCTTTGCCTCCTCTTTTAAAGACATATAATTCACTGTATTATTGCAGCAGCAGTTGATAAAGTAATTTTTCATTGTTATCTTGAAAGGCCACCTGCCCTGCAGTAGAGCAAAAGAGTCTAAGTATTGAAGAAATCGACAAAACAATGGACGAGATAATTGGGGATCGACTCTCAGAATCGACTGGGACTCCTGAAGGGGAGAGCTCACAGGCATTTTCTGCTTCATCAAATAAAGAGGGTGGCATGGAAACTTTTGATAACTCATTAAGAAAATTTATTCAGAAGAAATACCCAAACTCAGATCTCATGCTGAAGTTGAATGGAAAGGAACATTCCGATGAAGATAAAGGTTATTTGGAAAAAATTGCTTCAAATATATGTGGGGTTACTAGGCAGCAGCTAATGGTAATTTTCGTTTCCATGTTTTTACTCTTCCTGCAAGAGAGTTCTCACATTTGGTTTGAGTATAACTAATTGCATTGAGATTTTTACCAGAACAAAGGGGCAATTTAGTAGCCTAATTAGATTCTCCCATTTCTTGGATGTGCATTAAAGCTTTAAAGAACTGTTTACAGTAAAAGAACATTACTGTAAAGAGGACCCTTTGTTTTGGGCAAGACATGGCTGTAGGCTAACATAGCTTGCCACTTGATATAATAATAGTTATCAACTGAACTATGCGTATGTTTTAGTTGAACTTTTACAGTTTTACTGCTTATGTTTCTGTAGAAGAGCCAGTTAGACTAGTCTAACAATCATAATGCAGCTAATATTGCTTGGTTAGATACTTCAGTTAACCACTTCTCTCACTTCTGAGTTTATGTGCATCTGTGAGAGAAAGAAGGAGAGGAGAATGAGAAACAGCTGATGAAACAACACTGAATGTTTATTCATTTCGTTTAAATTCTACATTTATGCCATCTGCACAATCCTTGATTAATATGTTCTGATTTGTTACATGTACAGAGTTTGCCTAGAAAAAGCTGTAAATATGATATCTGAAACTTACAGCAGAACTTATTGTATTATTGTTTTAGGTCTTCCTAGAAACCTGCATCTCTCGTTACAGTTTAAAGAAAATTGAAGGTGGGACCGCAATAGGTGCAATTGGAGCCCACAGTATAGGAGAGCCTGGGACACAGATGACACTAAAAACCTTCCATTTTGCTGGAGTTGCAAGCATGAGTATCCTTTTTTATATGATTATTCCCTGATTTTATCATGGTTTTCTGACCTTTTGTATATTACGTAATACTTAGTAGCTTCCGATATGTTTAACTTAATCTTGAATAGATGTTACCCTTGGTGTTCCGCGTATAAAGGAAATAATCAATGCTGCTAAAAAAATCAATACACCAATTATTACTACCGCACTGCAATCCGACAACAACGAGATAATTGCTAAGATAGTGAAGGGGCGTATTGAAAAAACACTTCTCGAGCAGGTAAGCCCCATATTTTTCAATTGAAAATCGTGCATTGAGTGCTAATGCTGGTTTTTAATCTGATTTTATACAATTTTCTGCTAGATTAAACAGTTTGTAGAGGCATATTTTAGAGCTTTCTTTTCAGGGATAAAATAGTTTGTTGTTATGGTATCTAAAATCAGTCTGCTCCATCACCTTTCAAATGCTTATTAAGTGGGATTTATTAATCATTTTCTTCCTCTAATTTTTTGATAAGTTTATTTTGGCCTCTGGAATTTTGAAGTCAATATAATAGGATTGAGCTGATCTTTTTAGTTGGCCATCTCTTTGTTGTGTAGGTAGCTAAGAGTATAAAGACTTCCCAAGCATCGAGATCCGCATCCATAGTTATAACACTTGACATGACAAAAATTCAAGGTGCACATCTGTCTGTTGACGCTTATACTGTGAAGGAATCAATTCTAAAAACTAAAAGAATGAAACTGAAGGAGCAGGTTCGATATCCCTATCATCTTCTCTTTACGTGTTTGTGTGCATGTGTGTGTGTCCGTTAATTGTTGATACTACTGCCTCTTCTGCTGCAGCAAGTCAAGGTCTTGGATCACAGAAAGCTGGAAATCGTCATGCACGCCGATAAAAAAAAACTTCAATTTGAACTCCACGGTCTTAAGAATAAGATCTCCAAAGTTGTTGTGAAGGTGAAACTGATGTGGAAGTTAAACTTGTGATATTGATGCCTTTTCATTTGATTTTGGTCTGGTGCTTCCATTAGTTGTTTAAGACTTAAATCTCTCTCCTTTTTCTTCATTTTTCCATGGGCATCTTCTCTGGATGGCAGGGGATCGACACTGTTGAACGTGCTATAATATTAAATGAAGCAAAGGAAAAAGATCCAAGTGCAAACAAAAAAATGAAGTTACTGGTAGAGGGGTAAGTTTCAATAAAATGCCTTGTGACTCTTAATTTGCTTTTTGTTAAGAGTCTGTAGAGGTTTACCTGTTTTCTCTTTTTTACCAAAATAATCACGGATATTTTGAGTCTAGCGAGCATTTCATGTTTTCACCCACTAGTTCCACATACTGTATTGATATTAGTTTTGTCCTCCTATTGGCATACGTTATTTTCGTAACACGAACAGTGTGACACATGCACTGATGCACAACATGACGGACACTGTTCCCCATCTATTTTGTGAGATGAAATGGTGCAGCGTATGGCTACACTTGTACTGAATTGATTATGATATTGAAAAAGCAATAGAAAAGGCTTACACTACTTCAGATAAATTGAATTTGTTAGCCTTGTCATGGTAAGAAAAAACATATCCACTATTAATCCTCTAATGTAAGATCAGTATATAGGAAAGCATCATTCGGAGTGAAAGAAATAAGATCTCCAAAATTGTTACCTTTGTAACAGGACTTCGCTTCATTTTGGAAAGGGACGAACGGGATCGTAAAGTACATTGCAGACATCTTTAATCCTTGTCCATTTTTTTGTTATTGGGCAATAATCGATATTATTATGGATGTTCTGTTTGACCTTCAGTTGATGAATTATGTTTCCTTGTGTTACCAGCAAAAGAGTAGTTTACCTATCGTTGCCTTTTCTCGTGTTATTAGTTTGATGATTATAATATATATTAGGAAGAAGACACTCCGTTTTGCCTATTTATTGCCTTCCCCTGCCTCTATTTGACCTTCTGGTTTGTTTCAAACAAATAAGCATCTTGTTCTAAATGGGTTACATTGTTTTTGGGGCGATTGGGTATAATTTCCTAGAAGAGATTGTCATTATAGTAATAGTTGCATTAAATGTTAGTTTGATATTTCATCGAGTTAATTGTGCATAATATTTGAAATGCAGGACTGGTCTTTTATCTGTCATGGGCATTGAAGGAGTTGAGGGTCGAAAGACGACGAGTAATCACATCATTGAAGTACAGCATACACTTGGAATCGAAGCTGCAAGAAAGAAAATTATTGATGAGATACAGTACACCATGTCAAGCCACGGCATGACCATTGACATACGTCACATGATGCTTCTCGCAGATCTTATGACATTTAAGGTCTATTTCATATTCTTCTACTTCCAGTTTTGCTTATTCGTGTGTACACACACACACACACACATAATTCTAACTTTGTTTCTGAAATTATTTTAAAATCACACAAGAAATATGGGTAAAAGTGTGAAAGTAGAACGTCAAGATAATACTTATTTGATATACATAAAATCTTTTCCGTTTTCTCAGTTGATGGAAATTTCGAACTCAAATGTTTTTGCTCATTTATACTGTTGTGACATGTATATTTCAGGGTGAAGTGTTGGGAATAACGAGGTACGGTGTGCAGAAAATGAAGGACAGTGTACTAATGCTTGCTTCATTTGAGAGAACATCAGATCATCTTTTCAATGCTTCTGCACATGGGAAGGTCGATAAGATTGAAGGAGTTAGTGAATGCATTATTATGGGCATACCGGTCCAAATCGGCACAGGGATGCTTAAAGTTAGGCAAAGGTGCGTTACATAACTCGAGGAACTACGCACGCGCACACACACACACACACACACACACACACACACACACACATATATATATAATTTTATTATCCGTATGGTATAATTTAAAATTATTCTCGTTTTCTATATCTAGTTTTGATTCTTTTTAAACTTAATGAGCAATATTACATATATATAATTTCTCATCCGTTGTAATGAACTTTTGCAGTGTGAAGCCGATAGAGTTGACTTACGGTCCAGATCCGATTATATCGTGAGAGTGAACTTTGTTGCTACATGGAGAATTTGGTTCTGAGCACGTGAGATGGTTCACTCTATCATATGTATGAAAATTGGCAAAGTTATAAATTAATGCTTTAACAGATATGTCCAGTAATTTGCTGGCGATGTTTTTTCTTCTTTTTTTTTTCGGCAATACGAAACCGAATTCCTAGTCTAGAATACGAAACATGTGTTTTTCTTCTTTCTTTCGGCAATACGAAACCGAGTTCCTAGTCCAGAATACGAAACATACATACGTCTACATTCACAATTTGAAGTGAAAGACGTCTTATCTACGTATGATTTAGGTATTTGTTTTGGATTAGAAAAAAAAAAGATTTAGGTATTTGCCAAGTTGTCATTTTACATTTCGAGAATCTAGAAATTCATTCCGATTCCAAATGTTATGAAAAATTTGGAAATTCGGAAATTTTAGAAATCTCGTAAACTTAACATTTTCTTTTGGAAACCTTCATAAATTTTCAGAACACTTTCATAAAATCATAAAATAAAAACTACTATTATGGTAAACTCTAGTATTTTAGTAATAACTTTTATGATTTCAAATTACACTGAACACCAATTTTCAAATAACACAAAATTATAATCACTCGAAATGACAGAGTCAAAACTAGGGAAGAAACTAACTAGAGTTTATTTACGTGAAAAATAGCAAAGTAAAGACAAACTATGATTAAATATTTAATTTATTTTATGCTAACTAACATAAATAAAGTATTATATATATATATATATATATATATATATATATATATGTGTGTGTGTGTGTGCATAATTGGGGTATTTTTGGAAAATAAATCAAAAATTTTGGAATTAATTTCGAAAATTAAATTGGATTGGAAATTCCAAATATTTTTTATATAATTCCAATTGTAATCCAAAAAATAAAATTTGGAAGCATCGGAAATCGGAGTTTTGGAAATCAAAATGAATATATATATATATATATATATATATATATATATATATATATATATGTACATAATTGGGGTATTTTTGGAAAATAAATCAAAACTTTTGGAATAAATTTCGAAAATTAAATCGGATCGGAAATTCCAAATATTTTTTATATAATTCCAATTGGAATAAAAAAAAAATAATCAGAAACATCGGAAATCGGAGTTTTGGAAATCGAAATGAAAAAAAATTGTTCTAACGTTGAATTTTTTTGGATCAGGAAATTGAAAATTTTGTTGCAAGGTTCACCCCTATGTTTGGTCTACATCCCAAAAAACCAACTTGAAAAAGTTATAAGCAAGCATAAAAAAACGAGTTATTGATTATAGCATTTACCATTCATCACAAGTATATCGTAAACATGTCTATTATAACATCAGAGTAGGTTATCTTGTATCAAACAAGATTTTAACTAACTAGAGAAACATGTGTAAGAGTACGAAAGAACGAATAAAATCAAGAAAAGAGCCTCCCTTTTTCTTCGATCAACGAAATGAACTATTATCGAGTCAGTTTCATCAGAGCTCTCTGTCAACTTCTTCAATCATCATGTATATTTATAAGCTCAGCTTGTGCGGTTGTATTTGTATCACAGCTATTCAAATACGAGAGAGTTTCACTGCAGCAATAGCTCTTCTTGCATCTGCAGTTCCTTAATTCGCCGTTTCGCGTATAGTGTGATTAAAATTGTTACAATCACAGTAATGCTTAATCCAATATAATTGCATTCAAAACAATCTGTGGAGCTGAGAGGGAGCGCCCATCGTGCGAAGCATTAGCTAAAGTTTTAATTAGTATGCCACTGCAGTTAAAGAAACACAACCAATAAATCACGACTTCAATTTCAAACACACACACACACACATAATATATATATATATATATATATATATATATATATATATATATATATATATATATATATATATATATATGGGCAAATGGCAAAAAGACCCATCACATGGGACTTAAATGCATTTTGGTCCACAAAAAAAACAGTCTCTCAATTAAGCTCATCCCCATGTCTTTAGTCTAAAATACCCTCAATAATATAATTCTTATCAATTCCACCCATTATGCTCTAACTTCCTTAATATTACACATTGACCCCGGATTTAAACAAATATATCACATTAACCCCCAATTTTTTTTTTTTCAGAAAATAATTTTTTTTCTGAAATGTTTTTTTTTTCCGGACAGATTCCGGCGTTGACCGCCGGAGACCGCCGTTGACTTTTTTTTTTCCTGAATTTTTTTTCCGGCCGGTCAACCACCGTTGACCGCCGGTCTCCGGCGTTGACTTTTTTTTTTTTTTTTTTTTCGAATTGTTTTTCTTAGAAAAAAAATATTTTAATTAATATTACTGTCTTGGCTACTAAATTACTGTCTCAGACAGTAATATTACTGTTTGGGACAGTAATATTACTGTTTGGGACAGTAATATTATGAATATTATTTTTCCGAACAGTAATATTATTAATATTATTGTCTAAGACAGTTAAATTACTGTTGGAGACAGTAATTTAACATCCAAGGCAGTAATATTAATTAAAATAATTTTTTTTAAGGAAAAAAAAAAAAGTCAATTAATAGTTAAATTACTGTCTCCGACAGTTAAATAACTGCCGGAGACAGTAATTTAGCAACGAATACAGTAATATTAATTAAAAATATTTTTTTTAAGAATAAAAAAGTTAATTAACAGTTAAATTACTGTCTCCGACAGTTAAATAACTGCTGGAGACAGTAATTTAGCAACGAATACAGTAATATTAATTAAAATATTTTTGAAGAGAAAAAAAAAAAAAGAGTCAATTAACAGTTAAATTACTGTCTCCGACAGTTAAATAACTGCCGGAGACAGTAATTTAGCAGCCAAGACAGTAATATTAATTAAAATATTTTTTTTAAGAAAAAACAAAATTATAAAAAAAAAGTCACCGCCGGAGACCCGGCGGTCAACGGCAGTTGACCGGCCGGAAAAAAATTTCAGGAAAAAGAAAATTCAAAAAAAAAAAAAGTCAACGGCAGCGACCGGCGGTCTCCGGTGTTGGCGGGTCAAAATTGGGGTCAAAATTGAAATTATGGTTAAAATTGGTTAATTGATGAAATTGGGCTAAATTGGGGTGTAAATCATGAAATTGGAGTTAAATTGAGTTTCAATGAATTGGGGATAATTTTGGTATATATAAAAGGATTTTCTTTATTTGCAAATAAGTTTGCATGGGTTGGATTTATTTGAAAGACAAAAAAGTTGGATGTCCCTCTTTTAATTAAGTGCCCTTATCATGGGCCTATTTGCCATTACCCCTATATATATATATATATATATATATATATATATATATATATATATATATATATATATATATATATATATATAGGGTTAATTGCAAATACCACCCCTGTGAAATCTCTAATTGTCAAATACCCCCCTATCAAAAAAAAATTCACTCATACCCCCTTGTGTAACATATTTTGAAACACACTGCACCTTTTGCCATTTTAATCTTCTGAAATGATTTGTGCAGGCACAAATTAAACATTCAGGCACATTTTTTACCATTTCTCAAAAAACAAAAGGTAAAAAACTCAAAAACTCTCTCTACCCTTTCGATTTTCTTTCGCAAAGCCCGTGTAAATCGTCAACAGATCGGAGGTAATTTTTACGTTTTTACGATCCTCTTGTTATGTAGATTACGAATCCGAAAAAAAAAACGAAAAAAATCGAAACTTGGGAACGCTCGCCTGATTTTACGCGAGCGTATCCACTTCGCTCGCGTAAAATCAGGCGAGCGTTTGAATATAATATTTTTTGGTTTTTTTTTTTTTTTTTTTTTTTTTTTTTATAAATTTATTTCTTAAAAAAAACCGGTTTTTTGGGTTGCTCGCGTGGATTTACACGAGCGCATCCACTGCGCTCGTGTACATCCACGCGAGCAATTTAATTTTTTTTTTTTTTTAATTAATCAAATAAACTGCATTTATTCTGCTCACGCAAAAATACACGAGCATTTCAACAGTGCTCGCCTGATTTTTTTTTATTTTAATAATAATAATAATAATAATAATAATAATAATAATAATAATAATAATAATAATAATAATAATAATAATAATAATAATAATAATAATAATAATAATAATAATAATAATAATAATAATAATAATAATAATCATAATAACATTATTATTATTATTATTATTATTATTATTATTATTATTATTATTATTATTATTATTATTATTATTATTATTATTATTATTATTATTATTATTATTATTATTATTATTATTATTATTATTATTATTATTATTATTATTATTATTATTAAAATAAAAAAAAATAAAAAAAAGGAGAAAATATCTTCATCTTGTTCCCAGCAACAGCCCCCCACGCACATACCCTCCTGCACCACCACGCTCGTCAACAACACCACCACATCTTCTACAGATCCGCCGCACAAACTCCAAGCTAAAAATTTCAACTATGGACATAATACACTCTAAAGTTCACATTTTGAATACATTTAATTCACTCATCTGAATGACCTAATGAAAAAATAAAATTGGACCTAAAATTAGGTTATATTAACATTATTTTCTCTCGATTTCTTCTTCTAAATTTACTAAGATCTTCTACAAAAAATGGAGGATTGAACGATTTTCTCACAATTGAGGTCGCTGCCATGCCGCGGCGGTGGGTGGTGAGACCGGTGCGGCGGCAACGGTCAGCCTTGGAGTTGCAGAGGCGAGAAAAAACTTATGTCAATGGTTTCTATAGAATTTCCGGGCTATATCAACAGGAAGATTTTTCTACATGTTTGACAGGGGTGGGTTTGAGGAAGATGAAGAAGGAAGGAGATACATGTTTGACGGTGGTGGGTTTGAAGAAGTTGAAGAAGGAAGGAGAGGAAAGAAAAAGAAGGGAAAAAAAAAAGAAAAAGAGAAAAGGAAAAAAAAGGCTTGGGTGGGGGTGTATTTGACATTTCCACGCAAAAAGAGAGAAAAATTCGCAGCGTCAGCGCGTGAGGGACACGATTTGCTCCGAAGGGCTTCGATGCCTTGACTTTTATTTCATAGGGGGGCATGAGTGAATATTTTTTTGACAGGGGGGTATTTCACAATTAGAGATTTCACAGGGGTGGTATTTGCAATTAACTCTCTCTCTCTCTCTCTCTCTCTCTCTATATATATATATATATATATATATATATATATATATATATATATATATATAGTGAGAGTGAGAGAGAGTTCTCACGTGTAAAGTGCAACGAATATTTCTGGCACAATTCCAACGAGTGTCCCCAACAAGTAAGGAACGTACTTCACATCAGTAGCCACAGCACAGTAGTTATATATAACATATGGGAAAGGAGAAATCCTAATCAAATCAACAGCTCGAAACTGATTAAAACAACTTCCTTCGCCCGCTAGTTTTACGATAGAAGCTCTCTTCGGATACCTTTCTAACCACACCTACACTCAAGAAAGAAAAACAACAACAAATGTACCGTTGAGCATAGAAACCAACACCAGCGCCAAAAAAAAAAAAAAAAAAAAATTCGAAACAAATACGGATAACAAAATGCCCATACGTGGATTCTATGATAGAAAAGTGAACCGATGAAATATGGAATAGAGACACCAATAGCCATTCCTCCGATAATCAGCGAGTATGACTTTTAGTATGAGTATAAGCATGGGCATGAGTATTAGTGTGTATGAGTATGAATATGAGTATTTTATATGAGTACGGGTCTGAGTATTAGTATCAATGTTAATATAAGTATTCGTAACAGTGTCAGTTTGAGTATGAGTATGAATCTGAGTTTCAGTATGTGTTTAAGTATGAGTATTGATATCAGTATCAATAGTAGTATCCATATTAATATTAGTATTAGTATTAGTATTAGTAATGAATATGAGTATCACAATGAGCATGAGTATGCGTATGAGTATGAGTATAAGTATGACAACGAGTATAAGTATGCGTAGTGTGAGTTTGAGTATGATTATGAATATTAGTATGAGTATGAGTATCAATATCAATATGCATATCAATAAGAGTATCAATATTAGTATTAGTATCAGTATCAATATCAGTAGTATGACTATCAATATCAGTATGAGTATAAGTAACAGTATCAGTATGACTATCAGTGTCAGTATGAATATGAGTATCAGTATTAGTATCAATATATGTATCAGTATGAATATCAATATTAGTGTACATATCAGTATGAGTATGAGTATCAGTATGAGTTTGAGTAATCATATTAGTATCAGTATTATTCTTCGTATCAATATTAGTATGAGTATTGTTATTGAGTGTGAGTAGGGCTGGCAATCGGGCCGTGTGAGCCGAGCCTAGGTCGGCTCAAGCTCATATACCATCGGGCCTCATTATTATAGGCTCAAGCTCTAATACCATCGGGTCTCATGCCTATAGGCTCAAACTCGGCTCACGTATTTTTTCGGGTTTCGGGTTTATATCGGGCTTATATCGGGCAATAAATAAATTACATATTTTACAACTTTGCAGTCGAACATGTTAAAGGAAAGCAAAAAAACTTCACAGTCTAAGAGAAAAATCTACACTATTCATTGAAAATCAAAATAAGAAGAAGAAAAAAAAACCATAGTCTGGTTATTGAAACAAATAAAGCTTAATGTTGTAAATATTTAAGGCTTAATTAATTGTATGAAAAAAATGCATCTGACTCGAAAATGTAAAAAACATAAAATAAAATAACTAAAAACAATTCTAAAATTCCTCCTAACTCTTTTCGAAAATTTTGAGACTAGAAAAAAAAAAAAAATATATATATATATATATATATATATATATATATATATATATATATATATATATATATATATATATATGTACATATATATATATATATATATATATATATATGTACATATACATATATATATATATGTATATATATATATGTATATATATATATATATATATATATATATATATATATATATATATATATATATGTATATATATATATATGTATATATATATATATATATATATATATATATATATTACTTTGGTCGGGCTTTATTCGGGTTGAACCATGGTAAGCTCAAACTCGGCTCATAGTTTAATCGGATTTAATGAAATGGCTCAAACTCGGCCCGGCTCACAGTTAATCGGGCTCGGCTCAAATAAAATCGAGCCGAACTATCGGGCTTCGGGTAGGCCCGGCTCAATTGCCGGTCCTAAGTGTGAGTGTGATTCGTATCAATATTAGTATGAGTATTGTTATTGAGTGTGAGTGTGAGTGTGAGTGTGAGTGTAAGTATTATTTTTAGCATTAGGAGTAGCATTAGCATTAATATTAGCATTATTAGTATTTGTACGAGTATAAGTATTTTAATTGTGTTTGTATTAGTATTGGTATTGGTATTAGTATTAGTATTAGTATTAGTATTAGTATTAGTATTAGTATTAATATTAGTATTAATATTAGTATTAGTATTAGTATTAGTATTAGTATTAGCATTAGTATTAGTATCAGTATTAATATTACTATTAGGATTAATCTTAGTAATAGTAATAGTATTAGTATTAGTATTAATATTAGCTTTAGTATTAGCATTATTATTAGTATTAGTATTAATATTAATATTAGCATTAGTATTAGTATTAGTATTAGTATTAGCATTAATATTGGTGTTAGTGTTAGTGTTTAGTGTTAGTGTTAGTGTTAGTATTAGAGGTGACATGTACAATTATACTTCGTAATTTTGAGAGTTAAGATTAGAGGTGGCATGGACATTTGATTTTTGTATTTGGTTATATGTTATAATTATTTTGCCGTCTTAGATGTAATTTTCACTTAATGCTGATCTTACTGTATACTCCTATGATTTTTTTTATCAAGTTAATTTGATATATATTATATTTATTTCTTACACCTTTAGGTGATTTACTCGCTAGGCATTAATTAGATGAGTTCCATCAATAAATGTGCTTTCAAACCCGACTTTGATAATTAAGTTTCACATTAGCGACTCGAGTGTGTTGGTCGAGATAGTTGTAACATTTGTATCCATTAGTGTATCATATTTAATATCACATTTTTCATATTTAATATTTATATTGAAAGTTTTTAGTACATTATTTTTTCTAATTTTTTTTTTTTTTTTAAATTATCCCCGTGCATCGCACGAGTGAAGTACTAATAATATAGGTAAAAGAGAAAACATGGCTAAAGTTGGAAATATATTTAATTTGGTGAATATAGCACATCTCCAAGTTTATCTTAAATTGTTGAACAAATTGTGTATTTATCAGTTATCAAGGGACTCATACAACATTATATTGGTTCATTAATCATGAAACAAAAGATACACCCCTGGTTACTTTTCTATTAATATATTGCATATATGAATAGCAATTATTAATAGAGAAGGAGAAAACAAGGAAAGACAATAGGAAGTCCGATGCAACGGACCGAAATCGACCTCTTTAAAAAGAAAAATGGATCTTTTCACAAGTACAAAACGGTTTTGCTCCTCCTTTACCCGGGCTTGGGACTGGCTGTGCGGAGCAAATATTGCAGGCACGGAGTTACAAACATAAAACCTATATACAATTAGTAACAAAAAAACACACACACACATAATCACATATAGATAGAAGCAAGGAAATTGTACATACTACATACCATTCCAGGCAACTATCAAAGCTGAGAAATATAAAAATCGACCTTCAAACAATACATATATAATATATATTTATTAATTATTATATTAAATATAAATAACTAATTAGTAGTAATATATTAAATATTAGCTACAAATGGGGATTTTTAGGTTTCGATTATATAATTAAATAGTAGTATTATATTTAAATATTGGTTTGTTTGTTTAGATAAGCCTTTAAATTATAAGTACATTGCATATTTGCATATTTATTTATTTAAAAAAAAGGAAAAAAAATAAACAGGGATTTTTAATCGCCCCGATACGCTTGGGGATTTTATGGGACGGGTATGGGGATTCATTTTATAAAGTTCGGGGATTTTGAAAGGGACGAGGATGAGAATTTTCATAGCGGGACAGGGATGGGGATTCCAAAACCCGCCCCATTGCCATCCCTAGAAGGAGATAGCAACGGTGAACAAAAGAGAGCGCGACCACCAGAGGTGATAAGGAGTAGATGATGGTAGCGGTGCAGAGATGGAACGGGGAGATGGCAGCCTAGAGTAGTCTCTCTAATGGCGTAATCCGAAACCCTAGCATCTCTAACCGCTTTGGCGAATGTAGGACGGTGGCAGTGGAGCACGGCGGTGGAGGAGGTGAATTCCCGTGGCTAAGGCACAGAGCTGTGGCAAAAAGTGGAGAATGTCGGCTGATGGAGAGAAAAGGGAAAAGAGAAATATGGTTTCATGTAATCAGTGATCTTAAAAATTATATGACATGTGAGGGTAAATTAGATATGATTGAATTTTAATTTATTAAATATTAATTTAATTAGGACTTGCCCCATTACCTATATTGGATAAGTTTGAATTAACTCCCTACTGACTAATTAATTATTTAGTTAGTAGTATGTTCGGTTTCTTAGATTAGATTTTCTATTAAATTTATTAAAATCAGTTATTATATATGAATTGTCTATAAAACCACTTATTTTACAATAACAAAATATGATTTAAGGATAAAATTGTATTTTTCTTTTTTAGTCACCCCCTATTAAATTAATCTCAGGTGGTGCTACTAATTTAATGAAATATTAGCATTTCATAGCGGGCTTTGATTTTAATAGCGTGTTTGAAAAAGTGTGAATCTTGCCAACCAGACATGTTATTAGTCCCTACTATTTAGTCAGTAGAACCTTATAATGATAACCGAACGAGTCCTTAAGGGTTAATGACAAAGAGCCCCATGACAAGGGCACTTAATGAAAAAATGAACATCCAATTTTTTTGTCTTTCAAATAATTTCAGCTCATTCAAACTTATTTGCAAATAAGGAAAACCATTTTATATATACCAAAATTACCCCCAAATCATTGAAACTCAATTTAACTCAAATTTCATGATTTATACCCCAATTTAGCCTAATTTCACCAATTAACCAATTATGACCCTTATTTCAATTTTAACCCCAATTTTGACCCGTCATTGCCGGAGACCCCGGTTAGCCGCCGTTGACCGCCAGTCTCCAGCGTTTACTTTAAAAAAAAAAAATTATTTTGTTTTTAAAAAAAAAAATATTTTAATTAATATTGCTGTCTTTTTTTCTAGTTTATGAATTTGTACATAATATAGGTGAAAGAGAAAACATGGGTAAAATCGAAAATATATTTAATTTAGTAGTGAAATAAGATATTCTAAGGGTGAAAATAGCACGTCTCTAAGATTATCTTAAATTGTTGAACAAATTGTGTACACGGTCGGCTCAAGCCTATATGGGGGCCTAGGCTCAAACATAAATTTTAGGCCCTTTGGATCTTTCCAGTCTCTAGAAGTACAAAACGGTTTTGGAATCCCAGTTCAAAAAATTTTTGGAATCTAAAACTTAAAGGGGAAAAAGATTATCAGCCCTCCTCCTTTACCGGGCTTGGGACCGGCTGTGCTGAGCAAATAATGCAGGCACGGGCGGAGTTACAAGAATAAACCTATATATACAACTACCAACACGAAAACAGACCCACGTAATCACACATAGATATAATCAAGCAAACTGTACATACCATTCCAGACAACAAATATTAATTACGGCTGAGAAATAGTTTGATTCATATACCATAGTTTTTATGAGTTTTCATACTGGCAAACAAGCAGTTCAATTTTACAAGTAAATAAATTAATCACTAAGCAGCTAATACTTTTACGACTGCTTTCAAAATCTAAGGCAAGAAACCAAAGAACACCACATATGAAGACACATTCGGGGGGCTTATTGCAAGTCATGATCTCATATTGTGTAGTGAAGTTCACGAGGCAAGTTAATATGATAAAACTGTCTCCCAGAATCGAGAAATTCACGATAGAGATTAACCGAAGACTGCCAAAGAAAAATAAAGTAAATAAAAAACCACAGCTCCAGAAAATCAAACCACCGAAAGATAAAAAAGTCAATAACCAAATTGAGATTCAACATAATTCAATTATATATGTCATTATGATTACCTTAATTCCCGCTAAGAAAATTGAGAAACAAGCATAACACCATCAACTCAGCAACCAACCTGGAGCTCTAGGTGGTACTAGGAAGACGAGCTCGAACATACACCTTGTTCACTGAACAATAAATATACAACCAAAAAAGCCACAAAAAGAAACTCGAGAAAATTCAAGAAGCCAAACGTAGTTGGATTTGCTTACTTTTGTCTATTTTAATGCGTATTGTTGAAGTTATCAAATGGCATAAATAATTGAGAGTATCAAATTGAACATGCAGCTGAAACAGGGAACTAGTTTTTCAATATGCATATGCAGATATATAATATATAAATTGCCATAAAATAACCATAAAGAACAACAAATTAAGCAACACATGTCTAACAAACACAACCCAAAAAACTCCAACGAACAAACTGCCGACAACAGAAATCACTAAAGAATTGGAGGATGTTAAATTTAAACGAGTCTTGGCAATCCATTAAGAAGACGTAAGCTTAAAAGGCCTGAAAATATAATACACACCGAATTTCACCTGCACCAAGTATACTGGTTAATGAAGTGATGATGAACGGTCAGAAAATTCCGATGACAGAGAATCGATGGAGAGCCGTAATCATATGATAGGGCCGATCCCATCTAGGTTCTGCAAAAAAAGGCGAGCAAACCCCAAAACCGGAAGAACAGACCACAAACCACATTAAGCAAAGACCGAAATTATTCTCAACAGCAAAGACATACTGCCAGGGCCTTGATGCATAATCATACTACGGGTTCTGCAAAAAAGGCGAGCAAGTCCCATAACCAGAAAAAAAGATAGTGATCAGACAAACAAACAACTACAATCAACAACAATAAGAAGGAAAAACAGATTGCCTGAACCTAGATGAGTCCAGTTACTCTAGAAGCATTAAAATGCAATCGGTAAGTAAACCCACGTCTGTTTCAAGCAGAGAATAGAAATCAAGGACAGATCAGAAAGCACAACACAAAATGAAACATCGATGTAGTGACGAGGTAACAGAAGTCCTCTGAAATAAATAAATAACAAATTAGTTGTCTTCTCCGTTGTGCCTTTAGACAAGACTTTAGCCTCAGATCCAACTGCATTTAATAGACAAGATAGAAAAAAAGCACATAAGGTAATAGAAACACAGAAGGAAAATTTAATAAATTAAAGATTACAGATTATTCAATTATAAAAGGGGGGTAGAGCTATAAATATGCCATTATGATTACCTTAAATCCTGCTAAGAAAATTGAGAAACAATCATAGCACAATCAACTCCGCAACCCAGAGCTCTAGGAGGTACTAAGAAGACAAACTCGAACATACAGCTTGTTTTACTGAAGAATAAATATACCACAAAAAAAACCAGAGGACATGCAGAGAAAGTTCAAGAAGCCACACGTAATTCGATAATACATTACTACGCTAAATGTAGAAAATGAAAAGTTAACTATATCATCTCCATGCTTTTTTTTTCGCATAAAAAAGTTAACTTATCAGTGCAAGTACGAATGATATCAAAATTTCGGGGGCTTATGTTTTCTATTAACTTGTTTTGGCAAGTACGAATGATATCAAAATTTGCTTCCAAAGGCCGAAAAAAGGGTTTGGTTTAAGGGAAAAATGGTAAAACTGATTTGTAATACTCGAAAAACATATGATTAATGTTTCACAGTTAGATATTCTCGGCCCTCCTCCTTTACCCGGGCTTGGGACCGGCTGTGCTGAGCAAATATTGCAGCACAGGCGGAGTTACAAAAATAAATCTATATACAACTAGCAACAGTAAAACACACACATAGTACACATAATCACATATAGATAGAAACAAGGACATTGTACTAATCTACTTGTGCCTCCAGACAACAAATATTAATTAAGGCTGAGAAATATTTTGATTCATATAACATACCTACTAATCTACTTGTGCCTCCTGGCTATTATTACATTCGACAAAATTGTTTTTAAAAGTCTTCATACTGGCAAACAAGTAGGTTAATTTTATAAGTAAATTAATTAATACGGTATCCCACTAATCCCTAAGCAGCTAAAAATCACAGAAAATGATGGGATAAAAGCTTAGTTACTACAAAAAACTTCCGTACTCATTTCAATCATTCATTTCCCTTTCTTTTTTCTTTTAATTATTGTGGCGAACATTACTGATTAAGGAAAAACCTCATGTGAAAAAAATTACCAAAGTCGTATCGAGGACAAGTCCAAGAGGAAATAAATTTTATCACATAAGGCAACTAATACTTGCACATTTACGCAGAACTAAATCTTAATCAAATAAATTCATTAAGACTTGAAAAATGCATCACTTTAGCATATTACCAGTATTAGGTAAAAACATTAACTTACAATCTGCAAATAAAATTTTCGCACTAGAAAATTCCCACGTAGTACAAATCACGATGAAGAACTGACCAAGAACTGTGCAGAATGGTATTCCAAAGCATATTCAATAGATTTTAAACATCCTCAAAACAGCAGAGCAGCAAATCTAAAGTCTCCTCATAAGAATCACAACATACAAGCAGAAACCGAGGCCCCAACGGCAGCCACAAATGTATCATAAAATCAACAAATCCAACACAGGCAACTGAACCAGGTTTACTACTCTGGGATGCATAGTCCCAACTTCAAGAATGTGTAGAAATTTGCCAGGAAAAAAAACAAAATCTTCATAGACGAAAGTTAACTTGCTCAATGCATATAAGACCACTTCAAGATTTATAAAGCATGGATCAAAACCAAAAAGAGATCTTCAGAATAACTACTCACTTGATCTGCAGAAGCAGCACGATCCACACCAGTGGTGCATTATCTGACCAACTAAAACAACAAAGCAAAATAACAGAAAAACCGATAGAAATAACATCCGAACACTTTCAGGACTGCTCCCAAAATCTAACGCAAGAAATAATACTCTGTGCAAAAACCATGTTATAAACACTCGAGGATGGGTTAGGAAATGTAACATCCTATAGGGTGGAATGTGTTTTCTAATATGGTGGAGCAGTTCGTGCAGTTCCACAAACTGAGGCAAGAGAGCTCAATGGAGGACTATAGGCTGAAGTTTGAAGAGCTAAAGGCCTTCTTCATAAGTCACTCATACAGAAATTTAACTGAAGAATATTACACTAGGGCTTTTTTGGGACGGCTGAACGAAGATTTGAAGGCTGGTCTTACATCACCATGGATTTCATTGAGGGGCTGCTATTTGGTTAGCGGTGGATAGGCTCACCAAGTACAGGCCCTTACTCGCGCCATATCACCGGAGGTCATTCTAAGTCAAAAGGAAAAGATGCTATTTGGATAGTGGTGAATAGGCTCACCAAGTAAGGGCCCTTACTCGCGCCATATCACCGAAGGTCACTCTTAAGTCTAGAAGAAAGGATGCTATTTGGATAGTGGTGGATAGGCTCACCAAGTAAGGGCCCTTACTCGCGCCATATGACCGGAGGTCACACTTAAGTCTAAAAAAAATACTATTTGGATAATGGTGGATAGGCTCACCAAGTAAGGTCGCGCCATATAACCGGAGGTCACTCTTAAGTCTAGAAGAAAGGATCCTATTTGGATAGAGGTGGATAGGCTCACCAAGTAAGGGCCCTTACTCGCGCCCTATCACCGGAGGTCACTCTTAAGTCTAGATGAAAGGATGCTATTTGGATAGAGGTGGATAGGCTCACCAAGTAAGGGCCCTTACTCGCACCATATCACCGAAGGTCACTCTTAAGTCTAGAAGAAAGGATGCTATTTGGATAGTGGTGGATAGGCTCACCAAGTAAGGGCCCTTGCTCGCGCCATATCACCGAAGGTCACTCTTAAGTCTAGAAAAAAGGATGCTATTTGGATAGAGGTGGATAGGCGCACCAAGTAAGGGCCCTTACTCGCGCCATATCACCGGAGGTCACTCTTAAGTCTAGAAGAAAGGATGCTATTTGGATAGTGGTGGATAGGCTCACCAAGTAAGGGCCCTTACTCGCGCCATATCACCGAAGGTCACTCTTAAGTCTAGAAGAAAGGATGCTATTTGGATAGAGGTGGATAGGCTCACCAAGTAAGGGCCCTTACTCGCGCCATATCACCGGAGGTCACTCTTAAGTCTAGAAGAAAGGATGCTATTTGGATAGTGGTGGATAGGCTCACCAAGTAAGGGCCCTTACTCGCGCCATATCACCGAAGGTCACTCTTAAGTCTAGAAGAAAGAATGCTATTTGGATAGAGGTGGATAGGCTCACCAAGTAAGGGCCCTTACTCGCGCCATATCACCGAAGGTCACTCTTAAGTCTAGAAGAAAGGATGCTATTTGGATAGAGGTGGATAGGCTCACCAAGTAAGGGCCCTTACTCGCACCATATCACCGAAGTGACCTCTTAAGTCTAGAAAAAAGGATGCTATTTGGATAGAGGTGGATAGGCTCACCAAGTAAGGGCCCTTACTCGCGCCATATCACCGAAGGTCACTCTTAAGTCTAGAAGAAAGGATGCTATTTGGATTGAGGTGGATAGGCTCACCAAGTAATGGCCCTTACTCGCGCCATATCACCGGAGGTCACTCTTAAGTCTAGAAGAAAGAATGCTATTTGGATAGAGGTGGATAGGCTCACCAAGTAAGGGCCCTTACTCGCGCCATATCACCGAAGGTCACTCTTAAGTCTAGAAGAAAGGATGCTATTTGGATAGAGGTGGATAGGCTCACCAAGTAAGGGCCCTTACTCGCGCCATATCACCGAAGTGACCTCTTAAGTCTAGAAAAAAGGATGCTATTTGGATAGAGGTGGATAGGCTCACCAAGTAAGGGCCCTTACTCGCGCCATATCACCGAAGGTCACTCTTAAGTCTAGAAGAAAGGATGCTATTTGGATTGAGGTGGATAGCCTCACCAAGTAAGGGCCCTTACTCGCGCCATATCACCGGAGGTCACTCTTAAGTCTAGAAAAAAGGATGCTATTTGGATAGTGGTGGATAGGCTCACCAAGTAAGGGCCCTAACTCGCGCCATATCACCGGAGGTCACTCTTAAGTCTAGAAGAAAGGATGCTATTTGGATAGTGGTGGATAGGCTCACCAAGTAAGGGCCCTTACTCGCGCCATATCACCGGAGGTCACTCTTAAGTCTAGAAGAAAGGATGCTATTTGGATAGTGGTGGATAGGCTCACCAAGTAAGGGCCCTTACTCGCGCCATATCACCGGAGGTCACTCTTAAGTCTAGAAGAAAGGATGCTATTTGGATAGTGGTGGATAGGCTCACCAAGTAAGGGCCCTTACTCGCGCCATATCATCGGAGGTCACTCTTAAGTCTAGAACAAAGGATGCTATTTGGATAGAGGTGGATAGGCTCACCAAGTAAGGGCCCTTACTCGCGCCATATCACCGAAGGTCACTCTTAAGTCTAGAAGAAAGGATGCTATTTGGATAGTGGTGGATAGGCTCACCAAGTAAGGGCCCTTGCTCGCGCCATATCACCGAAGGTCACTCTTAAGTCTAGAAAAAAGGATGCTATTTGGATAGAGGTGGATAGGCTCACCAAGTAAGGGCCCTTACTCGCGCCATATCACCGGAGGTCACTCTAAGTCTAGAGGAAAGGATGCTATTTGGATAGTGGTGGATAGGCTCACCAAGTAAGGGCCCTTACTCGCGCCATATCACCGGAGGTCACTCTTAAGTCTAGAAGAAAGAATGCTATTTGGATAGAGGTGGATAGGCTCACCAAGTAAGGGCCCTTACTCGCGCCATATCACCGAAGGTCACTCTTAAGTCTAGAAGAAAGGATGCTATTTGGATAGTGGTGGATAGGCTCACCAAGTAAGGGCCCTTACTCGCGCCATATCACCGGAGGTCACTCTTAAGTCTAGAAAAAAGGATGCTATTTGGATAGAGGTGGATAGGCTCACCAAGTAAGGGCCCTTACTCGCGCCATATCACCGGAGGTCACTCTTAAGTCTAGAAGAAAGGATGCTATTTGGATAGTGGTGGATAGGCTCACCAAGTAAGGGCCCTTACTCGCGCCATATCACCGGAGGTCACTCTTAAGTCTAGAAGAAAGAATGCTATTTGGATAGAGGTGGATAGGCTCACCAAGTACGGGCCCTTACTCACGCCATATCACCGGATGTCACTCTTAAGCCTAGAATAAAGGATGGTATTTGGATAGTAGTGGATAGGCTCACTGGCCCTTACTTGCGCTATATCACGGTAGGTCACTCTAAATCTAGAGGAAAAGATGCTATCATTGAAAGAAGACCTAAATACCTTGCCAAATAAATTATCATTCAAAGAAGACCTAGACAGTAAGGCAGAGAAAAGAAACATATAACATAGAAGAGGCTCCCGATAATTAGACTGTAAGCATGTACAGAGTAAAAATGGAACTACGGCACTTCCCTTATACCACAAAAAAAGGTTACCGACTGGTAGGACGGCCAAATAAACTATCTTCCCGCATAGTCAATAGGTAATCCTGTCCAAAGGGTCCAAGGGTGCATAAGCAGTTGCAGAGCCTATTTTAAAAAAAATGTAAATGGAATTAGCACAACTTTAAAAACTTGAAAAGATACAAACCATGATAAGGAGAAAATACTCAAACCTGAAGCTCTGTCGAAGTCATATTTCCGTCGAAGTCTATGCCATCTCATATAAGAAAACCAAATCAAAGGACCATCAGAGACCCTGACCAGAGAGAACATAATCCAAACTCAAACAATCGGAAAATAGACAAAATAGTGGCCGTACAAAATCACCCAAATAAGAACAGGAAATCTTGTGGTCATATAAAGTAAAAATCTGAAAATCGAATGAGAAGGATGATGTTTACATTAAGAATATATAATTTGGAACAGACAAAATCATATCTACCAGTAGAAACAACTAGAACCCACTGATCAACATATTACACATCAGAAACAAAAGAAAGATCGATAAGCTAATTATTAAATCACAAAATAAATTATCTTCCCATCATCAGATCCAACCGAGATCCCTAGCTTAAGCAACCGAGATCTCTAGCTTAACCAACCGATATCAGATACATCTTTCTAGTTGCACAGTTAGCTTAGCTCCATAAAATAAAGATGAATCCTTTCCTAAAACCACAAAACACAAAGTACCAAATAGTAATAAAGCAGTATCATAAGGAGAATCAAATCTTAATCAGCAGACAAATAGGTTGAACATCCAAAACATATATACAGATCAAAAGGAAGAAACTTTTTCAGCAGAGCAGAATAACAAATTGTCATATAAACACAATTATCACATACCTGCATTCAAAGCGCCTTCTTCGCCAAATAATCTTTTTCAAAAATCAAATCAGCCGATTAGCAAACCCTAGAACCACGCCGGATCAAAATCACCAACAGAAAACCAAACCGGAATCACAATCAAACGGCCTCGCAAAGATACGCCGGCGAATCCACGACGATCCGATTATCAATCCGAATCACAATCAGACGGTATATCGAAAGAGGAAAAGAAAAACATGCGACGGATAATCGCCGCTGATTGAATTGAATTTAATTGCGCAGGTTTCATAGAGACGATGATAAATACAATTAAACAGAACCAATAATCAAACCAGACTCTAATCTAATCTAATAATCTAAAAAGACGAAACGACATACACAGAGAACCAAACTCAGACAATAGTTTGAGGGGATGGGTATATATAGAAGAGTCGGTGATGAGTGTACGGCTCAGATTAATCTCATCGAAGGGCCAGAAAAGAGTACTTATCCTTCTCGGTTATGGATATTACTATTTTATTCTTTTTTTTAATAATAATAATAATAATAATAATAATAATAATAATAATAATAATAATAATAATAATAATAATAATAATAATAATAATAATAATAATAATAATAATAATAATAATAATAATAATATTAATAATAATAATAATAATAATAATAATAATAATAATAATAATAATAATAATAATAATAATAATAATAATAATAATAATAATAATAATAATAATATTTATTGTGCAATAAAACTCTATTCAATTTAGGGTTAATGAGGCATAACCCCCTCATTACAAAAAATATTAGCACTAACCACCTATTATTATTTTAAATAGAATCAACCCCTCACATTTATCAATTACTAAACTACCCTCATATTTTCTAATAGCAATGAACTCCACTGTTTTTTCCCAAATCAGCAAATCTTCAACCATTTCTTCAATGTAATATTTCCCCAAAATTTTGTTAGTCTGCTATATTTCTTCTAAGAAAATTGCAAATAAAACTGCAAAATACATACGATCATTTCCCGGTTCCAACAAAATAGTGGTTTGCTACATTTGTTCACAAAAAAGAAAAACTGAGATTTGTGCGAATTGCAGAGAAATACAGGCCGACAACAATGGTGAAAGCTAGTAAACCGAAGACAGGTAGTTTTCTATACATTTATGGCTCCCGTCCACTTTTATTAACCTATTTTTTGTAATTTTACAACATAATTTATGTTTTTCACCCTTCTTAGCGTCTTCGAAGGACAAATAGAAGTCTCCTACAAAAATCCTATGCAACGGTAAGCCTGAAATCGACAATCGATTTTCACTTAAATTTGTTGCGGATTTAATAGTTGTTTGATTAATTATGTTATTTTTCATACACGAATCACTGAAAATTTCCCAAATTTCAGTGACGGTAAAATCAAAGAAACGCGACGACCATATGCGACGGTTCGGAATTCTTCCATGGTTGATAACTCGAAAATGGAGTTTGTAAACGAACTTGTTTTTTAGATCTACAAATCTATGGTCGCACTATTTGTTGACTCGTAAATATTAGTTTCCTATGA
Source organism: Erythranthe guttata (assembly GCF_056151865.1). NCBI lineage: Eukaryota > Viridiplantae > Streptophyta > Magnoliopsida > Lamiales > Phrymaceae > Erythranthe > Erythranthe guttata. The sequence goes on from NC_142535.1 coordinate 4,072,402, forward strand.
AATTTGTTTTATCAGAGTCCACAACAAAGAAGAGATCATTGTTGTGGCGAAAAACATAAAATATTGTAGTCATCTACACCCATAGTCAACTATAAAAATCGGGTTGTTCACTGTATTGTTCCTAAAGTCAACTATAAAAAATAGTAGATATTCAACTATAATTTTTACGATGTCAACTATAAAAAATTGGTAGTCAACTATAAAAAATGGGTAGTTAACTATATTGCTGGCAGAATCAACTACAAAAATTAGATAGTCAACTACAATTGTTCCGATGTCAACTATAAAAAAATTGGTATTCAACTATAATTTTTTCATTACTTCACTATATTATTTTTCATTAAGATACTATGGTGTTATAAAATTGAATACTCACAATAAAAATCTCATCTCCGGTGAAAACATGAATTTCATAGAGTAGAAAATAGATTGATTTCAACGACAAAAAAATGAGATGTAGAAGAATAGGTGAAGTAGTGAAAATAAATAGAGAAAAATAAAGAGAGAAAAAAACGAAACAGAAACAGACGAGAATAGTGGAAATCGGGGAAGACAGAGAGAGAGAGAGAGAGAGAGAGAGAGAGAGAGAGAGAGAGAGAGAGAGAGAGAGAGAGAGAGAGAGAGAGAGAGAGAGAGAGAGAGAGAGAGAGAGAGAGAGAGAGAGAGAGAGAGAGAGAGAGAGAGAGAGAGAGAGAGAGAGAGAGAGAGAGAGAGAGAGAGAGAGAGAGAGAGAGAGAGAGAGAGAGAGAGAGAGAGAGAGAGAAAAATGAATGGACAATATAAAATGACAAATACGAGAGAAATAAGGAGAAAAGAGAGAAAGTAGGAGAAAAATATGGACAAAAAATGGCATAATGGGCATTAACAATTAACATAAACTTAGGAGGTCACACAATTCAAAAAATATTAAATGAGTTTGTTTACAAATGGTCAATTATAAATTTGGCTCAAACTATATTATTTTACCAAATGAGGCGGGTATCCCTCATTTTTCCTTGAATTTTATTGTACTTTACAACTCCAATTATATTTTAGGGATTATTTGAGAAAACCCCCTCATATGCCTTTTATAGTTAGTGTAGACCAAAAAAAAGTTTTCAGAAAAAAAAATTCAAATACAAATAAAAAGTCAACGCCGGAGGAAGACCAACGGTCTCCGTCGGCTGACCGGCGTCTCCGGTGCTGGCGGTCAAAATTGGGATCAAATTAGAATAAGGGTTGTTAAGTGTATATTTATACACTTAATTATACCTTTTAATTGGAGCTTTTGGTGTGTTTTTACGATAATTGGTGCTTAATATGGTTATTAATTGTATTTAAGGTGCAAATTGAAGAATTGGCAACTTTTGGGGTGAAAACTGCAATTTCGGAGAAAAAGTGGGTCAAAAGTGAAAAAAGCAGAATTCTGGAGAATTAAAGGACCGCGCGGCCGTGCGGATTGTAGGCATAAATCTCACACGGCCGTCCGGATGGTCGAATTGGCGCAGTGAAGGAATCCTAATTACACAAGGAAACCCGCCCTATTATAGTTTTGCACCCTATTTAAAGGCCACAAGCACACAATTAGAGATATCTTTTACCTTTTATCTTAAATCTTTAGGTTTTTATTTTTCATCTTTCTACACGCGATCAAGGAGCACAAGAACGAAGACGAAGACTTGACGAATCTTTCATCCTAGTTCCCCTCTTTGACTTTTATTTATAGCTTTTATGATTTTTATTACTTTTATGTTTTTCGTTATGCGGAGCTAAGTTTTTAATCTAGGATTTTGTTGGAACCCTATGTAGGGATTGTGAACCCTTTTTCTTGAGATTATGCAATTATGATTTTATGATTATTTCTTCTACTTGATATGATTGTTAGTGCATGAACTTGATCAATTTATGTGCTTTATCTGTGATTATTGGGATTGACTCGACAGAGCTATTTTGATAATTAGACGGTGAGTAGAAGAGCCTTCGAGTAGTTTTCACCGGATGAGTGTGTCAATTGCATGTGGTGTCGTAGACATACAGATATCACCTTAGGTAGCCAATTACGAGACTTGTTAGTTAATGCTTTATTCATAATTGGTTTGCATAGACATATAGTGAATCGTTTATGAATACTAGACTCATAATACACGCGACAGCGGGTTATGAGTAAATTAGTGTCTCGGGTTAATAATCATGAATCATATATTTCATAATTGAGGGGTTTTGGGTGAGCGATTTTTGCATAGGGGGAAGATAAAATCCTAGGTCCGTTTTTATTGATATTTTCTCGTGTTTAATTGCTTTCATAATTAGTTTAATTGTTTGATTGATTTTATTTGACAAACTTGCGTAGGCTGGATAAAAATCGTAATTGTTAGAATTTGGTACTTAGGATTAGATAATTTGCGTATTCCCTGTGGGATCGACATCCGACTCTCACGAGTCCACTTTTACTACTTGTTTGCGATACGTGCACTTGCGTGTTGGTATTTAGCACCCAACAAGTTTTTGGCGCCGTCGCCGGGGAATACGACTATATTATCTATTTATTCTAATATCAAATTTAAGCAATTTTTCTTACTTCAGCCGTTTTATTTATTTTACTTTATAATTTTATTTGCTTATTTTATTTTTATTATTTTTGTTTAGGTACTTTTTATGCGAATGGAAGAAGAGAATAATCGTAGGGGAGATGACCCAGGGCGCTTACCGAATGCGGCAGGAGAGATCGTCAACGAGCAAGAGCAACGTCAGCTAATTAATCCACCACCTCGTCAACGAGCATTGCATGAGTACACCGTTCCAACACTCAATGGGTTTCAATCAAGCATCCAGCAGCCCCCCATTGAAGCCAACAATTTCGAAATTCGAGCGGGACTACTTACTATGCTCCAAAACAATGGGTTATTCAGCGGATTAGCTCATGAAGATCCGCATCTCCACTTGGTCAACTTCCTCGAAACGTGTGATTCGCATAAGATGAACGGAGTGTCGCCGGAAGCACTGCAGCTCCGCCTCTTCAAGCACTCTCTCCAAGGAGCCGCAAGAGAATGGCTACAAACTCGTGCACCGCATTCCATCTCGTCTTGGCCCCAGCTAGCACAGCTCTTCATGAATACGTACAACTCCCCAACCAAAACTGAGAGAATCCGGAGAGAAATACAAAACTTCTTACAAGAAGCCGGTGAAGCATTGTTCGAGACGTGGGAGCGATTCAAACAGTTAATTCGGAGATGCCCCAATCATGGTCTTCAAGAGTGGCGGCAACTTCAAATATTTTATGACGGATTGCAAGATAATTCGAGAACGGTGCTCGATTCAGCAGCTGGCGGTATGTTCATGAGCTTGACCTATGACGAAGCATACGAACTTTTGGAGCGAATCGCTAGGAATAAATACATGCGGGCATCGGACCGGTCAAATAGCGGAACCATAAAGGCGGGAGGAATTTTGGAGTTAGACGGAGTCACCGCAATCACCGCCCAGTTAGAAAAGCTATCAAAGCAAGTTGCAGCGTTGCAGACCCAGCAAGTCCATGCAATCCAAGGTCCCGACCGGTGCTTAGCAGAAACGGAGTCTCTAAATTACGTGAATGACACCAACCGACAACAGAGGAACCCGTACTCCAACACTTATAATCCGGGATGGAAAGATCACCCCAACTTTGGATGGGGAGGAAATCAGCAAGGACAAAGGCCAGCGCCCGAATTCCAAAATCCACCTCAAGCTCCGGCCCAAAGAGTTGACCTCGCTGACATCTTAGCGAAATTCATGACGTCGACTCAAGCTTCCATTCGAAATTTGGAAACACAGATGGGTCAGCTTGCAACCCAGCTAAACGCGAGGCCATCGGGAGCATTGCCGTCGAATACGGAAGATCCTCGAAAGAGCAACATCGAGCAGTGCAATGCAGTAACTTTGCGAAATGGGAGGCAATTAGAGGAAGGTCCTAAAAAGTCCGTTGCACCACCGCCTATTGTAGAGGAGCCCAAAGAAAAGACCGAGGTCGGGCCAAGCAACACAAAGATCGCAGTAAGTGAATCTACGCCCAAGGTACCCTTCCCTCAACGTTTTCAAAACTCCAAGCTTGATATGCAATTTCAGTCATTTTTGGATTATCTTAAAAAATTGCATGTTAATATTCCTTTTGTTGAGGCGCTTAAGCATATGCCGAATTGGGTTAAGTTTATAAAGGAACTTGTATCGAAGAAGATGAGGCTTCTGGAGTGTGCAGCAATCATAGACCTCAATGAGCAAAGTAGTGCTATCCTTGGAAATAAAATTCCACCGAAGCTTAGAGATCCGGGCAGTTGTACCATTCCATACACAATAGGTACTAGGTATTTTGGGCGGGCGTTGTGTGATCAAGGGGCGAGCGTAAATTTAATGCCTTTATCAATTTATGAGAAATTGAATTTAGGAGAAATTAAGCCTACTTCCGTGACCTTGCAGCTAGCCGATAGATCTTTTACTCACCCTTTAGGTATAGTTGAAGATGTATTGGTCAAGGTAGATAAGTTCATACCCCCGGCCGATTTTCTAGTACTAGACATAGAGGAAGATGAAAATATTCCCCTTATTTTAGGACGCCCATTCTTAGCAACCGGTAGGTCAATTATTGATGTAGGAAAGAGAGAGCTAAGAATGAGTGTGGGGGAAGAAACAGTGATCTTCAAGGTGTACCGGGTGGATGAAAAGCCTATTACGGCTAATGGATGTTATCTTCTTGATGAGGTAAGTGATTCTAAACTTTTTCCTGTTAAATTACATGATTTAAATTTTTTTGTGGATACTAATGTGCATGTAGGAGAACAAAAGAAAAGGGTTGAGTTGGTTACAACACCTACTCAAAACACCGTGATAAGAGACGATGTTGGCAAACCTCATGACATCAAGAAGAAAAAATTCAAGGGCATTCCTAAACGAACCAGTCGAAAGAAGAATCGGATCAACCCATTTATTCAAGACTTTCTCCAAAAGGAAGTACGGAGATGGGTTCAAAAGCTAAGGAATTGAAGAGCAAGAACAAAGTCTGGCTGAAGACTGTAAACTTAGCGCTTCTCGGGAGGCAACCCGAGCTTTCGTTTTTTGTATTTTATGTCATTTTAAATTTTTAGTTTGGCTGTTATTTTATTTTATTTTTCAAAAAAAAAAAAAAAAAAAAAAAAATCATAATTTCAAATCCCCTTTCTCCCCCACTTCGAACCCTAGCCTTCCTCTTTCAAAAATTTCACTTTTCTTTGACAAATTTCACCAGAAATTCACCAACTACACACACATACTACTTAATCTTGGTGGTTTCTTGTTGATTTGCGCAGGGAGGCTTCAAGAAAGGTGCAAATTTCTCCACAAACCCATTCCATCAATAACGCCCACAAGGTGTTCGACGAATTGCCCAAATCAAGTTTGGGGGAAATTTTGCACATCAATTCACTCCTAATCCCTTCCACACGCATTCTCAAGTCATGGGGAAACGAGGACGTGACGGGGAGGGCACCTCACAAGGCGAAATCACTTCTAAAGGCAAGGGGAAGGGCAAGAAAAACGCCGTTTAAACAGGTGTTTTCTATCCTTAAACTTTGGGCGAATCACATTGAGGGCAATGTGAATTTTAAGTTTGGGGGTGGTTATATTTGTGTTTTGCTTGTTTGTTAGTTTTCTTGCGTTATTTTTTTTGTTTTAGTTATCGTTTTATTATTCGAAAAAAAAAAAAAAAAAAAAAAAAAAAAAATTGGTTCGATGCATCGATGAATTATGATGATGGGAGATGGCCAATGTTTGATGATGAAATTGCTTGTTTTATGTTGATAAGGAATTAGTATTTGTTTAGCTTTCGATTCAACGGAACGTAGAAGTGAATTATTGCTAGGAATCACACCTTATGCATTGCTTTGGTTGAATGTTTTGCATTTTAAATTTGGAATTTATTTGTGCTCAATCATGCTTTGTTCGGTTTTAAATCTCACATTAAGACATTTATGATACGAAGTGTTGGGTAGTAAGCGATTTGGGATGTGATTTGGGCCTTCTTTGAACCGTTTGAGCCTTTCAAGCCTACCTTTAAATTTTTATCCTTAGAACCTTGATTTGAGCCTCGGTGAGAAAAGGTGTTCTTTCTTTTAGCCAATATGTGGAAGGTAGAAAAGTGGAGATTTTTGAATAATTATCCCTTGGAGTCGGTCGAAATGTTTTATAAGATCTTTCTTGTTCTTCGGAAAAAAAAAAAAAAAAAAAAGAAAAAAAAAAAAAAAAAAAAAAAAGAAGAAGAAGAATAGATTAGAAGGGAGAAATAAGGACTAGTTGTTGAATTGTGTTGAAAATTCGATCCATTGCCTAAAAGGCAAAAGTGTTGACGTGTGAATTTTGGAGAATCGAGTTTATTTAAGTCCCTAGAGGTGAATTCATTGTTTCAAACGCCTATCTTTCAATTTTTGGCGTAATCACCTCAATTCAAGAAAATTAGCCACACATTCCCATATTACCTACCTCGGACCAAAGAGCCTAACAATTGAAAGCCACAAAGTCCCAATGATCCCAATAGCTTATTGTTCAATATTAGTTGAGTAAAATAATTTGGTGAGTATTTGGAGTCAAATATATGCATGTAAGTATAAATTCTTTCTATCTTTAACTTGCAAATATTGGATACTTGAAGCAATTGTATGATTTGTGGTTTTTGGTAATAGTGAGTGACTAAGTGCCGTTGAATGTTAAGCTTGCGAATACCTATGAATTATCATCATAATTGTAAGTTCTGAAAACGCGAAGTTGACCCATCGATCTATGTAATGAGATGTATGGTTTTGTTTTGTGCTATTAATTTGATTTTACTTGAGGACAAGCAAAAGTTCAAGTTTGGGGGTGTCAAAATTGGTTAATGTGTGAAATTGGGGTGTAAATCATGAAATTGGAGTTGAATTAGGGTTTTAAGGAGTTGGGGGTAATTTGGATATATATAAAAGGATTTTCCATATTTGCAAATAAGTTTGAATGAGCTCGATTTATTTGGAAGACAAAAAGTTAGATGTCCCATTTTAATTAAGTGCTCTTGTTATGTGCATATTTGTCATTTGCTCTTATTAAAATAGGGTTTTATTTCGATAACTCATCCATCCGGAAGTAAAAATACATCCTAGATAAATAATTATCAAATATTCTTCTCAAAGATAGGAGCTCAAAGATAGGAGCACGTGAAAAAAAAAAAACCTCAACATAATTGAGTTTTCTTTGCGTAAAAATCTCAATAGAATTAAGTTTTCTCGACGTCTTCAACAAATTTCCCCTGGCAAAAAAAAAAAAAAAAAAAAAAAAAATCTATGTGTTATAAACATTTCGCTGCTTCAAAACTCTCCACAAAATTAATAGTGTTGTACTCACTATTGAAGAAACTCCAAGCAATTGTTCAATTGTTCAATTTTACCATAAAAATCGGTTTTTGTGGTTATTTAAAATGGATTACAAGATAAATAATATATAAATAATGATAAATTTGTTCGATAAAGTTCCGCCGAGGTAGGGATAATATCCGAGCAGGCCGGCCAGGTAAAGATACAAACTTTGGGGGAGCGGGAATAGACCAAATAAATTTCCAACTTTTTTTTACCGTTCCACTAACTGCCCCATCTCGGTGACTCGACGAATCCTTCGTGTGCACTCGACCAGCAAGAATAACTTGATAGCATGATTTCTCAGAGAAGTTTCCACTCAATGTATAGTCCCAGATTACCGTATGTTTTGAAAGATCACTTCCAATAGGAACCGCTAGTATTCGATGATTATCCACTGGCCAAAAGAATTCCGATAAAATATTTGTGTTCCATGATCGGATATTTGGGTCGATGAGATCAACCACCACGTTTGGAAATGAGGAGTTGATTGGTCGTCCTGTAACAATTCGAAATGCCCCATCTTCCACTAACCATGGGTCACCCCAAATGGCAGTTTCTCGACCATTATTCCATGATAGGATGGAATAGCTTGTAGGACTGACTTGATAAGAACCTCTTTCCCCGCATTCGATATCTTCTTTTCACTCCAGCCTTTGATTTTATTCCAAACACTATCCCTGAGGTAACCAAAAACCGCCTTACGAGATGATCCCATTGATGGCGGCATACCCATGTACTTGTCATATTTATCCACCACTTGAAATCGAACAATATTTGTGATCACCCTCATTCTCCTACTCGTAGTAGATGGACATAAAACCATGGTAGATTTATCCAAGTTAATTAGTTGACCCGAGGCAAGCACATACTCATTAAGAATACGCCTAAGGGTGGACGCACTCAACACAGTAGCATCAAGGGTCTAAATGACTTTTACCAAAGAGTCTCGTATTTGCAACCAAAAAAAATCATTACGGGATGAAAAGCGTAGGTAATAAGTTTTACATACGAAAGAACAAAATCGTCTTCCAGCATTAATAATTCTCTTACGCTTTCATGTGTAAAGTATTAGTATAACATTTAGGGCAAATGACAAATAGGCCCATAAGGCTAGACTTAAGTGCATATAACTCCAGACAAGAAAAACGTTTAACAAATAAACCCATCCTCATGTCTTAAAATACCCTTCATAATATAATTTTCATCAATTTCATCCATTATACTCTAACTTTATGAATATTGCACACTAACCCCGGATTTGAACAAATAAATCACATTAACCCCCCATTTTCATAAATTTTTGGATTTTTTTTCCAGCCGAATTCCGGCGTTGAATTTTATTTTATTTTTTTAGTAAAATATTTTTCCCTGTCTGTCTGCCGCCATTGACTTTTTTTTAACCTTTTTTTCTTCTACCAAAATTATTGTGTTAACAACAAAATTACCGTCTGAGACATTGAATGCCAAAATAGTAATATTACTACTGTCAGAGACAATAATATTACGGTCGGGACATAATACTGCAGTTCAAGACGATAAAATTAATTAATACATTAATATTATTGTGTTTACAACAATAGTATTGTCTGAAAGTAATATTACAGTCAGGACAATAATATTACTGTCTTTGAAAATAATATTACTGTATATGACTGCAATATTTGTCTTTGATAATATTATTGTATTTGACTGCAATATTACTTTCTCAGACAACTTTCTCAGACAGTAATATCGTAGTCTAAGACAGTAATATTAATGAAAAAAGTTATTAAAAAAAAGTCAACGAAGGAGACCGGCGGTCAACGGTTGCTAACCTGCCGGAAAAGAAATTCAGAAGAATTTAAAAAAAAAAAGTCAACGGCCGAAGATCGGCGGTGGTGGTCAAAATTGGTTAATTGGTGAAATTAGACAAAATTAGGGTGTAAATCATGAAATTGAAGTTGAACTAGGGTTTCTAGGAGTTGAGGGTAGTTTTGGAAAATATGAATCCGTATTAGCAAATAAGTTTGAATGATGTGGATATATTTGCAAGACAAAAAAATAGGATGCCCTTTTTTTAATTAAGTGCATTTGTCATGGGCCTAGTTGACATTTGCTCTAAAATTTAAGCTAGATCTTTGTATTATTGTTTTAAATAGAAGGGCTTTATATGCAATTATATCTAACTTAACTGGGGGCTCTATGTAATTTGCTCAATCTTATGGGCGAAAATTGAGTTTCTAACAAATCAACTGTCAAAAATTGAGATCAACTGCGGCCACTCTCCCTTGAAAGAGCCCTAGAACAGCTTAAGCAGCCGTGCTTTGCATTTCTCAGGCAAGTGGAATTCTCTTCTTCAAGTTTAAAAAGAATACATTCATTCATATATATATATATATATAAAAGGTGCTGTATCTATAATAAATATGGCAGCATTTGTACGCCAAAAATCCATCCCTCTGTTCACGAAGAAACCTTCATCTCTCTGCAAATCCATCTTTGATTTCTCAATTTCTCCCCGTTTGTATAATTCCACTACAGCATCGTCTAGGGAAACGCAATTGGGGAAAATCGATTCGGATTTAACAAATCTAAAAAACACCGAAAAATCTGATATAGTTATTTCATTCTTCAAAGAAGGTGGGTTTTCGAGCACCCAATTGGGGAAAATCGTGAAATACAAACCCTCTTTGGTATCAGCTAATCTCGAGAAATCAATCAAGCCCAAAATCAAGATTTTCCAGGACTTAGGGTTTTCGGGCAACGACATTGCCGATATAGCGTCGCATAACCCGTCGATTTTGTTTCGGAGCGCGAACAATATCCTCATCCCCTCGTTATCCGTGCTCAGGGCTTTGTTGGGATCCAACGAGGAGGTGGCGAAGCTTCTAAAGAAATCGGGGTGGTTTTTGGTGAAAGATTTGGAGAAGACGTTACTGCCGAATGTCGATTTCTTGAAGAGCTGTTGTGTAACCATGGAACAGATTATTCGGACGGTGAACTCGTTCCCAAGGTTTCTATTACAGAATCCCGAAAATATAAGAAAATGTGCGAATAAGGCCGAGGAAATGGGCGTCAAAAGGGGTTCGAAAATGTTCATTCACGCAGTTCGGACAGTTGCTTCGATGAGCGACGAGACGTGGGAAATGAAGTTACAGGCTTTTCGGGATCTCGGGTTTTCGGAAGACGACATTTTGAGGGCTTTTAGGAAGTCGGTTCCGGCTTTTGCTGTTTCTGTGGAGAAGATGAATAAGGTTAAAGAGGTTGTCGTTTCTAGCGGGAAGTACGACATGGCGTGTATTATCAGCCACCCGATATCGTTTATATGCAGCGTTGAAAAGAGGTATAAACCGAGGCTGCAAGTTTTAAGGATTTTGGAAAGTAAGAATTTGATTTCAAAGTGGCCGAGCTTTAGTACAATGTACAGCATATCAGACAAGCAGTTTTTCGACAAATTTGTCGGCCCTTATCAACATCAAGTTGGCCATGTATCGACGCCAAAGTGTGCAACCCGTGGCAAAAAAATGAGGTTAAATGAATCTTGATTATGAAATTAATTTTATTATTTTAACTTTAGATTACCGAAGCCTAGCGTAAATCGTTTGGCCGATTGGAAGGTAAAGATACTTTTTGAGTATTTATACTGCATTGCATTCTTGGTGCTAAACTTAGTTGTTTTTTACGATTCCTGGACAAGGTTTTAGTATTGATGTTTTGTAACTGGCTTATAAATCGTTTAGTGAGGAATTCTACATCGGTGACTAGCATCTTTTAGTATCTCCAAAGATCGATTTTTTACTTTTCATTTTCATCTATGATATGAAAAACTTAGATAATTTTTGGATTCGTTTTTAGAGTTATTTTCATTTTACTTTGCGGAAATATATTTTGAGGGAATAATTTGAGAATGAAAGTAATGTTTGTTTACAGGGAAAATGAGGGATAACCCCATCAATACACAAAATAATAGAGTTCAGGCCCATTTTAATATTTAGCATTTGTAAAGAAATCTAAAATTAACATTAGGAAATGTGAGACCCCCTCACGTGTTTATTATTCTAATTTTGTCATTTCTTCCCCACTCTTTCTCTCTCTCCCCCCCTCTCTTCTCAACCGTCCTTTTGACATGTTGTTCTTTTATTATTTTTTTTTCTCTCTCCTCTCTCCTCTCTTCTCTCTCTTCTCTCTCTTCTCTCTCTTCCATAATTTCCTCTTTTCTTCTCGTATCTTTTTCTGTTATTCCTTCTTTCCCTTTCTCATGTCTCCTCTCTCTCTCTTCTCTCTCTCCTTTCTCTTCCCTCATTTCCTCTGTTCTCGTCTGTTTCTGTTTCATTTTTTCTCTTTATTTTTCTCTATTTCTTCTCACCATTTTATCTTTTCTTCTACATCTCATTTTTTTGTCGTTGAAATCAATCTATTTTCTACTTAATGAAATTCATGTTTTCACCGGAGATGAGATTTTTATCATGAGTATTCAATTTTATAACACCATAGTATCTTAAATTGAAAAATAATATAGTGAATTAATGGAAAAATTATAGATGACTACCAATTTTTTTTATAGTTGACATCGGAACAATTATAGTTGACTATCTAATTTTTGTAGTTGACTCTGGCAACAATATAGTTAACTACCATTTTTTTATAGTTGACATCGTGAAAATTGTAGTTGACTATCTAATTTTTATAGTTGACTTTGGAAAAAATATAGTGAACTATCCGATTTTATAGTTGATTCTAAGTGTAGACTACTACACTATTTTATGTTTTTCGACAACAATGATCTCCTCTTTGTTGTGGACTCTTGATAAAACAAATTTAATAGGAAATAAATATTTATGATTCAACAAATAGTGCGACCATAGATCTGTAGATCTAAAAAACAAGCTTGTTTACAAACTTCATTTTTGAGTAATCAACCATGGAAGAATTCTGAACCGTTGCATATCGTCGTCGCGTACTGTTGCATACCGTTGATGTAGGAGACTTTGATTTGTCCTTCGGAGTCGCTGAGAAGGGTGTCAAAAACAGAAATTATGTGGTAAATGTACATAGATTAGGTTAATAGATGTCGAGGGGAGCGATGGGTGTATAAGAAATTACATATTTTCTTCTTGCTACCTTTCACCATTGTTGCCGATCTTTATTTCTCAACGATTCCCACACAATTTTTTTTTTTTTTTTAAGAAATGTAAGAAACTAGGGCATTGTTGCGACTGGGAAAGTATCCAATATATTTGCAGATTTGTTTTGCTATTTTCTTGGCACAAATATAGCTGACTAGCGAAAATTGGGGAGATAATATATTGACGTTGAAGATATGCAGTTTTAGGGAAAATAGTGGGGGGGTCATTGCTATTAGAAATTATGGGGGTAGTTCAGTAATTGCTAATTGTGAGGGGGTTTGAACCATTAAAAATAATGCGAGGTGGTTAGTCCTAATATTTTTCCTAACGAGGGGGTTATATCTCATTAATCCTTGTTTATATTTTAAGACGAGATAAATTACACTGTAGTTGTCAAATCTTGTTTAAATGTGCCGGAAACTGGTATTTTAGAAGAAGAATTTGAATAATAAAGTGAGCAAAATGAGTTTCTTAGTCCTGTAAGTTTGTTAGTTGGAAGATTTAGTTCACCTCATTTCAAAATTAGAATTTTAGTCTTGTAAATTACAAAATTTGAAAATATTGGTCCTGTGACCTGCTATAATCGCTAATTCAATAATTAGTTGAGTGAGTTGGCACTTAATTTATACAGTGGCGGTCGGATCGTTTCGCTGCATGAAGAGAGATAAATTTTTGAAATTGATTTGAGATGTTTTTTTGAAAAGCTTAAACAAACACAAATTTGTTTCCGAAAAAAAGTAAAAATGAGATGGGAATAGAACCAAAACTTAGAGTTATTCTATTTGTTGGGTACTTGAGCTTCCTTTTTACTTAAACAATTTACTAAATTTGTTATTTATTAAGTTCTAAATGTTTGGTAGCATTTTCATTTTCTTCCCACTCCCCCTCCCCCTCCGAAATGAATCTATGTTTGTTAAGTTTTTCAAAAAACATTTCTAAAAGTAATTTCAAAAATTTATCTCTTCTTTACACATGATGTGATCGTTACAGTAAAATACGTATTCACTAAAAAGCAAATGGACACCACTTTATGTTTCAACATTGTTTTTTGTCTTCTCCAAAAATATAAACAAACGTGAATGATTTCATTCTCAAAATTTATAAGTGTTTAGTTTCAAGGATCTTATTCGAACCCTATGTGGGATGTGAACCCAATTCTCTGATTTTATGCAAGTATTAATTCCAGATTATTTCTTCTACTTATTTTATTAAGTGCATGAACTTGATCAATTTATGTGCTTTATTGTTATTGTTGAATTCATGAAAATCGGTTTAACAATTAGAAATATAGTAAAAGAGCCTCTGTGGTGTTAGCATAGGAATATAGTTAACCTATTAGGTAGCCATTACTGAAATTTATGCTTAATGCTTTGTTCTTGATTGAATTGCGTAGGAATACAGTAATTTAGTCTTGAATAATAGAATTGTAATACACGCGGAAGCGGGTTATGATTAAATTAGCATCTCAAGTTAATAATCCATATTATTTGCTTGCATAATTCACAGAATTGGGAGATCAATAATCACATAGGGTGGAGATAAAATACTAGTGCCTTTTCAGTTGATAAATCTTCGTGCCATTCGTTTTCTTGTTTTTGCTTTCTTTTTATTTGTGTTTTATATTTTAGTTTATTTTAGTTAATCTTCTCTAGATTCGACTATGTAGGGTGGCCTTGAACATAATTGTGAGAATTTATCGCTTAGAATTAGATAGTTGAATATTCCTCGTGGGATCGATACTCGGATTTTTAGTCCACTATATTACTTGTACGATACGTTCAAGAAGCAAAGTCTACCTGAAGACTTAAATTATAGCGCTTCTCGGAAGGCGACCCGAACATTTGTCGTTTTATTTTCGTATTTCTAGTTGTTTTTATTTTTCTTAGAATTTATATAAGCTTGGAATCTAATAATTTAGTCATGTTTGAATTTTCAGGTTGTATAACGGACACACAAACACGAGATGACCGTCTTAAAATCAAGCCAAAACTCCAGACAGATGTCCTAGATGATCAACAGAGACAATGCACCTACGCAAATTGGGACGTCCGTCCTAAAAACTATGCAAAAGTTGAGACGGCCGTCCGAAATAACCCCTCATAAAAAGAATATTTAAAAAAAATTGCTTGGAAGAGGAAGAGATGATGGAGTACCCGGGGAGGACGTTTCGACTAATCAAGGTGTATTGTATCCTTAAACTTCGTTCTAATTACATTGAGGACAATGTAAATTTTAAGTTTGGGGGTGGAAAAACACTTTTTATGTGCTTTATATGTTTTAGATTGCCTTCACTAGATAAGTAATAAGCTTGGAATGAAATTGAAATTGGACACTGTTTGTTTCGAGTTTTGACAGAGTTTTGAAATTGTGGAACAACCGAGATGTTTGGAGGGTTCTAATTTTTGCCCGAGATTGGGAGTTTTAAAAGGATCTTTTGTGTGTGTTTTGATGATATGATAAGATATTGAGTGAATTTGAGTTAGGTGCATGGAATGAAATTTTACTACAAATACATTTTCCCTTTTACTTTTATTTCAAATAAACCCACAAAAATATAAATTCTCAAAATAGCCCTACATATTTCTTTTTTAGATAAGCCCAACCTACCCATATCCCATTCCACCCGACCCGACCTGACCCGGTCTAACCCGACCTTTTCTTTTCAGTTATTATTTTTATTTTTATTTTATCTTTGCGGCGGTAGCCTGGGTCATCGGAGAACCGGTTAACTGACTCAACATTAGTTAAATTCAAAATTAGTTAACTTTTCAAATTTTTTTCTTTTATTTTTTTTCCTGGTGGTGGGTCTTTGGAGCTCTGGTTAGCTGACTCAACATTACATTCAGCTAATCGTAGCCTAAATATTCGCCGCTGAAAAAAAGAGTTTAAAGGAAAAATAAATAAAAAGTCGAATGCCAGCTAATGCGAACTCAACTAATGCATAGTTAGCTATAATCAGAGCTCTGACATCCCGTTGCCGGAAAAATAAGAAATAGTTAAAAGAAAAAAAGTTGGACGTCGGTTGAAGTCAACTAATGCTTAACTAATCGAAGCTAAAATATTTTTGCACAAAATGAGTACAAATTAGAGAACATCCCATGGAATCTAGAAGATTATATATGTTCAATTAGACACCATAAGGGCAACGTGTAATAAGATTCATAGTTGAAGGGGTGATTGTAATTACCCAAAAAGAGGTTTTTTGTAATTTAATCTTTCTTTAGGGGCTGGCCGTAATTTATGTTGGAAATTTTAAGTGTTTAGACTCAATTTTTGTTGATTATTTATGTGGATGAAATATAGTTTCTCAAAATTAGTTTTAATGAATGAGATATTAATAAAATCACTTAATATAATGTATGGAAAATAAAGAAGTGAAATGCCACCATTGGAAAAGATGGAGGTGTTTAAGCACCTATTAAATGGATCGAATAGGTGTGTAATTAATGAGAAAAATGTGTGATACATTTTCATGAAATTATTTTCCTAACGGTTGTGACTTGTGGTCATAACCTTTGAAAATCTATAAATAGATTTTAAAATCCACCATTTGAATCATTCATTTTTCACATGAAATTCAATACATTAATTGAATTCACTTCTTATCATAGCATCTCATTGCATATTGGTGCAATTATAAAGTTCCATTTCTTCGTGTCTTATAAAGTCCTAAACGTCGTTATGTTCGCCGTGTTCCAATAATTGTTGTGCTACTTTGTTGGAACTGAAATAGTTATTGTATCTTGGAGACAATTGTCGTAAACCGAAAGCACTGCACGGGGAAATTTTGTCTTAAGGAGAAAGAACCGAGTTCTTGCCTCGACTACTTTTTTTCTTGTCAAACTTTTGTCCAAATTTTGTTTGTTCCCATTTCGAAATACACACCCAAATACCAATTTACCCTTATCATATATTGAGGGAAGGGAATAGTGCAGCTCGTAAAATTGTTAAACTATCTGCTTGGGGTCCTTGTAGCTCTAATGTTTTTCCAGATATTACTAACCATATTGTTTATTTGTATCCAATAAATTTCCAAGTTGAATGACATATTTATTTAACTTCTTAAAAAGAAAAAAGTTATATAATATATAAATGCAAAATATATATACTCTAACAGGTGAATTTGCATTTGAATTTTGAGCTAAATGATAGTGAATGAGTTGGGAATTGGCAGGGCCGGTTCTGAGGGGAGGCGAAATAGGCGGTCGCCTAGGGCCCCCGATTTTTTTCAAAAATTTGGGGCCCCAAAATTATTTTATATACACTTTATATATTAGTAATTATTTTTAAAAATTTATTATATATAATATTTTGGAACATCGGTTCTAAAATAAATTTAAACTAAATGATCAATAGATATTTTTAAAATTTTCTTAATTTTGGGGCCCCTAAATATTAATTTATAATGTCTTAATAACTTATTTTTATTCTAAAATAAGAATCAATATTTATTAGTGTATTCAAGTTTATAAATATTTTTGAAGTCTATTGGTATAAAAATTATATGTTACGGGAGGAAGTGAACCAGCAAATCATATTGTTAATTTTAAATTTTTGTCCATATTTTTAGTTACTTTATATTCATACATTTCAAAAAATATTTCAGGGGCACTGCCCCCGAACCCCCAGAATCTTTATTTTCTTCATTTTTAGAAAAAATATAAAATATTTATTTTTACTACATTCAATTTCGAACTGCCATTAATAAAAAAAAAATGGTTCATCAAATAGGGCCCCCTGTTTTCAGTTGTTCTTTAAACCTCGCCTAGGGCCCCCGAATTCCCAGGAACGGGCCTGGGAATTGGGATCATTTTTAATTTATTTTAATTTGTGTTTGGTCTTCTAAAAAAAGAAACAAAATAATAATAAAGAAGAAAAGAAAATTGTGTTTGGGTTTCCCTAATCCAAACCATAGACTGGATTCCTTGTACAACACAACAACCTCAAACCCCCCAAAACGGGAAAACAAAACCCTAATTTGGTGGCTTTCATCGTACGACAAGAACCTCGTACGGCCGAACTCATAAACCACCGCCGCAGCCGCCGCCGACGCCGCCGCTGCCGCTGCCGCTAATGAAGACCGGCAAGGCTGAACAAATCAGCCATCATCTTCCGGAATAAATCATTGAAGAAATATTGTACAGACTCCCGGTAAAATCTCTCTTGAGATTCAAGTGTGTTTCCCAATCATGGCGTTCATTGATCTCCACCAAACAATTCATCGAAACCCATCTCCAACACTCGAAAAAGATCGAATCTTTCATCGACAAAAGAATCATCTCAACCTGTAAGAACTCTTCGAAATCATCATGTCCAGGCAGACTAAAGGCATGTTCTCTGTCCTCCTTGGTGACCGAACCGGTCACTCGCGCCGTTTCTTTCGATTTCTTTCCGATGAATAGTTCGAGAGATATAGTTATCGTCGGTTCATGCAACGGTTTGATCTGCGTTCTAGTCGACGCATGTCGGTTTTTCTTGTTGAATCCTTCGACAAGAGAGTTCAAGGAATTACCCGACTTCTTTACCGGAACGACATGCCCCAAGAATCACGGTTCTATTAGTGGATATGGCTTTGGATTCGATGAGAGTAGTTGTGATTACAAGGTTTACGCCGTTTTTTCGATGACATCACCGTACGATCGAGATGTCGGTTTTCCTAGTAAATCCGTGGCGAGAGTGTATAGTTTCAGAACCGATTCTTGGGGAGTTAACGCGTTCTTCGAGGATAGATGGACACTAGGTCAAGGGAAGTTTGTGAGTGGGAAGCTTCATTGGATAAACTATTATAAAACGAAATTGAAATGGGAAATCGTTTGTTTCGATTTGACGAACGAGAGTTTCGGAACCGTGGAACGACCTAGTTGTATGGAGGGTTGTTACATTCCGAGGCTCGGAGTTTTCAAGGGATGTCTTTGTATGTCTTTCGACTGCGCTCTAACCGTCGGGTTCGATATATTGATTTGGAACGAATACGGGGTGGATGATTCGTGGTCACGATTGTTGACTATATCTTATCTATCCGTTTTTGAGAACTCTTCATTCACGAGAATGTTTAATCACGTAACCCCGTTGTTTCTTTTGCCAAGTGGCGAGATTCTGTTTACATCCGGATCGGATTTTTTGATTTACAATAAGAAAGACGGGTGTGTTAGGCAACGACACACAATTGCCTTTGACCGTGATCGTGTTCGTGAAGCGGAGGTCTACACGGAAAGTTTAGTCTCACTTGTACCAGATAATATTGCTTTCTTTTAAAGTTGTTTGTGCTTAGAATCCATAGGTTACTGTTTATTAAAATTAGTCATTTTTTTGAATCATAATTTTTTGCTAAGAGAAGATGTTTCCATGGCTCCATTAACTTTTCCATTTGTGTTTGTGAGATATTGATTTTCAGTAAGGGTATTAACGTCATTACCTATTTATTACTTATTTTTTATTGTGGTGGTATTGAAGTGAGAAAGAATTGGTCTTTGTTTTAGCCGCCCCTTTATATATAAGATAATAGTCAGTCCTAGGTATTACTTATTGCTTATTTTTTATTAGGATTTATCGACATCCTTCCTCGTATAAAAAACAAGCCCATCCTTCTTCGTACAAAACAAAACCGAAAAGTTGAGAGAAAAGTAGAAGCCGATGCAAAGATGTAACAACCTAAATATTTGGAGGGTTCACTTTGCCCCAGATTGGGAGTTCTTAGAGGATGTCTTCGTGTGTGTTTCGACTATCATGAAAATGTTACTATTCGGTTAGATATCGGGAATTGGAATGAGTATGGCGTGCAAGATTGGGGTAAATATGTCATTGTTTCTTATCTATCCGACACTCGGAGGTGATTATCAAGAATTTCTGATTATTACTTTACCCCGTTGTGTATCTTGCCAAATGACGAGGTTCAATTTGTGTACGGACTGTATGTTTTTGTTTAGAATCCAAAAGACGGCTGCTTTAGGAAATGGACCATAGTTGACTTCGATTGTTTTGGTGAAGCGCAAGACTAAACAGAAGGTTTAGGTGGTGTTTGCAAAATCTTAATTAAAAACAGAAGTCAGTGTCGTGAGTTAAGTTCGGATGAAGTGTTTATTTGTAAAAGTTTGGGGTTTCTGCAATTCACCAGGAAAATCAACTAAATACAAAAAACATGTGCAAGGGTAATGCAGTTTCCGACCTCGTTACAAGGGTAATGTAGCTTCTGAATTTGCTACAAGGGGGTATATGTAGTCATAGTCTTCGAGTTGCTAGCAATATTTTTATTCTGATTTGATATGATATGTTATAGCCAAACCGGCTTATTTTAAGAGAAGCACAAACAAAAATTCGTTTTGCAAACACCTAAAAACAATTATATACAGAAAAAAGCTCATAGTTTATTTCAAAAACAATTTTAGCAAACACCACCTTAATCTCAATTCTCACATATACATAAATAACTATAGTTTGCCAAAAGTGATTTTTCATGGAATGATGTTGTTTTGTTCCCTCCGCCCCCCATTTCAAGTCAAGGTTAACGTAGATGGTTCTGGGAAAGGGGAAGTTTGCTCGGGTGGTGGATTTTTCGGAGCCATGGTGTTTCCTTTATTCGCGGTTTCTTGAAGTTATACGGGCAATGCACACATATTTTCGCAGAAGCCCAGGCTATTTTAGATGGTTTATGAATATGTCAGGAGATGGGTTTTGCACAGGTTATTGTGGAGTCGGGTTCTAAATTGGTTATTGATACGATTCATAATAAATCCGTAGCAGCTTGGGATTTATTTTATATCATTGGAGGCATTCGAAGATTGCTCAAGGTACTTATCGTAAGGGGAACATGGTGGCGGATGAATTAGCTAAATCGGCACAAGATCACAAAGAGATGAATCAATATACAGTGATAGCGGATTTGCCTAGTCGTATTAGATCGTTATTAGTCCTAGCTAGGAACTCCTCGGTTTCGTAAAGCGTCACGTTGCAAATGAGATTCGGTGATCGGCTCAGATGGCATGCATGGAAATTTCGGTTGTTTGCAATTTTCAGTCTTGGTGGGGGCAGTTTTGCAATTCCAGCACTCTTATAATTCACATTTTGGGGCTTGGTGGGAGTCATCTTGACAATATCAGCACTTGTAGTTTATCTAGAATAGCTCTTTTTAGTTTGTTTCTTTTCCTCCCCTATTTGGGGTTTTGTTGTAGTAGAATAGTTATGTTTTCTGTGACTTTTTATTGTCATTGTACGGACGCTCTTTTTTTCTTATATAGGCCCACAAGGTTTTATCGAGGCCCTAATTTTTTTAAGACAGGAATAATAAAGTTATTTTGGAAAAAAGAAAAAGTTAAATGTTATTTTGTTTATTAGATTGAGTAACTTACACTAGTTTGCCCAATAGTGGATTTCCCATTGACAAAGTTGATTTGATGAATCAAGTTTGTGAATTAAAAAGGTATTGGAGACCAATTTTATGTGTTTTCCAAGTTTTTAGGTGTTTTCAAAATCAATTTTAGTTTTGCTTCATTTAAAATAAGTTATTATATCTCAAAAGTATGTATGAGCCTATGAGGTAGCTTATTGTTTATTTTTACTTTTATTTATTTTTATATGTTATGTATATATATTTATTTTAAAGCACTTTTGCCAATAACTATCAATTGTTTTGTACATTCATATGTAACCTAATTATTTTTAGCCAAACTTTTTTATTTGGATATTTTAAACATTTCACTGGAATAAGCTAATATTAACTGCTTAAGTTTTAACATTGCTTTTCAAAAGTTTTTCATATATCTTTAAATGAATATTTATACTAACTAAGGTTTTTAGTTCGTCGATCACTAATCATATATACAATTAAATCTCTATAAATTAATACAACCAGAACAAGTAAAATTTTATTAATTTACCGAAATAATAAATTATCGAACTAATAATTTAATATGTTTACAACGAAATTGGGACCGAAAAAATAATATTATTTAAACAAGATTGTTAATGTATTCATGTATTTTATATATGATTTAGTCTTTGGGTTTCCGAAACAGCGTAAAAGAGAAATGCTTTGAGTCATTACTATTTGACTCGGGCCTGTTCTAAAGATTCTACTATATTTCTACCAAAAGAGTCTTGAAATTGTAGAGAGAGAAATAATGGGGATGTTTGTTTCTATTTCCAAAATCAATTTCCAGTTTTATATTATTCATAAAACTGAGATCATGTTTGTTTGATAATTTTATCCAGAAAATCCCATTTTTTCTTCTCAAATTTCTATTAGAAATACACTATTCATATTTTTTTCAATTTTCAAACCTACTAAAACCTACTAATTAACCTATATATTTTATTCCACCAACTCATTTATCTGTCCTTCTATTCCCATTATTACTATTACTATTACTATTATTACTACTTCTACAATAAATAATAATAATAATAATAATAATAATAATAATAATCATAATAATAATAATAATAATAATAATAATAATAATAATAATAATAATAATAATAATAATAATAATCATCATCATCACTATCATCATCCTCAATCATTATATTCTACTTTTGCACGTACTTTCGTAGAGATTATTCACCACAACCAAACATATTCTCATTTCTACGCCTACATAAAACTAAAAATAACCCTTCATCCAAACATATACCTATTTTCTACACAAAAACCAATAAACTACCTTTTCCATCAGAAATTTTGAAAACTAGAAATTCTCATTGGAAACATAACCAAACATCCCCAATATATGTTAACGACACACTTAAAGTGGTTGAAATATAGAAGTTTCATGAATACACTTGTCATGTTGTAGATCTGCTCATTTTTCTTTCCTTCAGCAAGTGTATTTCACTGGATGTAGCATCAACAAAATCCTTAATATACCATTAATAAAATGAAATGCTATTTGCGGTCACAAAATTGCTATTCGCGGTTTCTAACAAAACCCCCCAAAACTTTTAAAAATATCTAAAAAACCCCCAAAACTGCAAATAGCAAAAAAAAAAAAAAAAAAAAAAAATCGAAAATTCGAAATCAAGCTTGAAGAAGGGTTGGGCTTCGATTTTTTGATGTAATTTCGACTCTTTTATGTGTAATATGCATTGGGTAGGTCGATTACGGAACCAATTTCATGTTAAAAAGCCCTACAAATCGATTTGTAGGGCTTTTTCTTTTCGCAAAAAACTGTTCGAACGCCCAAGATGGGCGCCCAAGGCGTGTACGAGCGCGGGGCGCCCATCTTGGGCGTTCGAACATTTAAAAAAAAAAAATATATATATATATATATATATATATATATACTTTTTTTTTTTGCACTGGACGCCCAACTCGGGCGCCCAAATGCAGTTTGCACGCCCAACTTGGGCGTGCACAGCATGAATGGACGCCCAAGTTCGGCTTTTACGCGTTTTGGGGGGGGGAGGGGTTTGGACTTTTTGGGAAGTTTTGGGGTTTTAGTGAAATAAAGTATTTTTTTGGGGGATTTTATTATAAACCGCAAATAGCAAATTTCAAACCGCAAAAAGCAATTCCCTTAATAAATGGTAAATAATACCTACACCTTTGGGATATGCTAAAATAACTATAAGATTTATGTGGTACCGATAATTACAACCACCCCTAAACATTGTTAGAAACTCTAACGGGAAAATGAATTGGATACGCTACTCCAATAGATTTCTAACGGACTATTAGTTTTAGGAAGTGCATTATTCCTCGTGGGGTAGATACTCGGACTTTTAATACACTATATTACTTGTATAATACGTGCACTTGCGTAAAGGTATTTCCAACTAAAAATAATATAAATAGAAAATTATATTATATATTTCGAAACTAAAATCGGATCGAAAATCAGATTTTGTGATATTTTATATGCGATTCCAATTCCGTTCAAAAAATAATCGAAAAAATCGGAAGAAAAAAGGGTTCCAAATTCTAATATTTTTTGATAGGAATTGACGACAATCGAAAATCCCGTTCAAATTTCCACCCCAGAGTACTGATATTTTTTAGGGTTAAATACAAACTGCACCTCTGACTATTATCAATATCGTATATCCCCTGTACTACAGAATGCGACAAAATTGCCCCTCAACTTAACGGTCAACCCTCAAATCTCTAACACCATTAGTTCATGTAGCGTAGTTACTTTTTCACCCTTACATTTTTATGATATAAATCAGTGTTCTAAAAATTTGGCCGAGGCGGCCGATTAATCGGTCTCCAAGGCGGAGACGGTCCCAAATCTATACGAGTTTAGTGTAAAGGTTTGAAAAATCGGGTTTTTGCCTATCTTCTTTGAGAGTCCACCCAAAGTCCAAAAATCTAGCGACAACGGTGACCAAGAACACGAACAACAAGGGCGAGCGGCTCTCTTATGCGATTTGGCGACTTATAAATATATTTTTACAATTTATAAATGTATTCATATATTTTTATAATTTGTAAATACACCCCTATATTTTTTATATTTACGCGTATCCCCGCGTGTCCGTATTCTAGTTTTTTGGAAATGTCGTATCACTGTGTCCGTATCCGCGTATCCGTGTCCGTGCAGCATAGCTTGATGGTGGTAATTGGTGAATAAGGGAGGCAAGCCTAGGAACAATGACTGGTATTATATAATTTAAAAAGGTTATATAAAGTGTATATGATTGAATGATGTTGTGTTTTTTTCTTGAATTATAGTTTGCCAAATTATTTCTCATAGCAGTCCGCAATTGTGACAATATTGGCTATTATCTTGGTTTATCTAATATAAGTATACTTGTATCCTATGTAGTACAGAAACTTCAACTTTAACTTCTTAAGGTTTTCGCGTTTCGGACACGTTTCGTATCGAACACTCGAGGACACCTACCAAACTTATGGGTAATTTTGCAATTTCTAAAAAGTTAGAAACATGTTGAATATCAAATTTTCAAATATTTTTGTTGTTTTCCTAATTATTTACACGATTTAATGATCAATTGCAAATTGATTGTTGATAGTAAAATTTATTTTGAATATGTTTATGAAAATATATAAAAAGAATTTATAGATAAATAAAAACTTGTATATGCTTATATAGTATATTTATAAATTTACCCGATAATTTTAATTTTGACGCATTTTTTCGAAGCTCCCATATCCTTATTTTCCAGAAAAATTGTTTCCCCGATTACCCGAGCCGATGTTTCTGGCGTCCGTGATACATAACTTGTATCCGCCTTATGCACGAATTTTATAGAAAGTAAGTAAACCAAAGGTCATTGTACTGAAATTAAAAAACTCCTACTACAAAAGGATAATTAGGAGACAAGCAATTTGTTGATGTTTGTGACTCAAGCAGCAGATGGTATATGAAATCTCACAAAAAAAATATTTATTTATTTTTCTTTTTGGAAATATTATATGCATACAAACTTCTATATGTATATATAAATTCTAATTTATTTATGTTGCTGTCAGAATTACCAACGGAAAGAAGAGAGGCTTCACTACAAGTGTGGAATTGACAAGTACGAGACTAAAGAATTTGTCGCTGGTGAATACAAGTGGTACGTACACATACGTATTCTTTACTAAAATTTAAAGCCTTTCATGGATTTGTTTATTTATTATTTCATTATTTTCATATTTCGAAAAATAAAGTTTTCATCCCTCAAGTTTGCGCTGATTTTACATTTGGTTCCTCATGTTTTAAAAATTAAACACTTTTAGCCATTTTCGTTAATTTTCCGTTAGTACTAACGGTATCAAATGTGTACCCATCATTGAAACATGACGGACCAAATATGTTTTTTGTGAACATCACTGACCAAATATGAAATTGGTGCAAACTTGAGGGATGAAAACTGTAATTTTGCGTTACCTATTGTCTTAATTTCAGCCAAAAGAAAGTAGTTGTCCATCTCATATAGAAGAAATGTACAACTATTATATTAATACATAAGTAATTCAATGATGCTTGAACTTGTACAAGAGACTGATAAATTATCCTAATGCAGACAGCTTCACAACAATATTGTTGGAAAATACTATATTTCTGCATATATCTCTTGACTCGTAATTCCGGCAATTATCTTTATTCACTAGGTATTATTTTTCTTATATTTGACGCCTATCGTTATAGTTTTGGTCTCAAAGTATGAACTTGTGAATTGCATGAAAAATTCACCTGCAACAAACATATATTGTTAATTTTTCATCAATTCAAAACAGTGAGAATTACACTTTTGGTCTCTTCTGTTTGGCTCGATTCCAAAGTGAACAAAAGTTCATCTCTAAGGTTCCATACATGGAATTGATTATCGTATAGTCATAGCTCACTTGAGAATTGCGATTGTGCACGCCGAAAATTGAATGTTTTTCTAAAGGGGCTTGATAGACGCAAAAGGGCTTTTGATAGGTTGCAGAATAATTTTCAACTTAATTCCAAAAAGTCCTAAAATCTAACAAATTTTCTCTTCAATCTATCAAATTGTTACGTTTTTCGGATTTTATTGAACTAGTAAGCGACAATAACCAAATGGACGACGATTATTCTAATTTCCAGATAAAGTTTTCTTTTTATTTTTAAGAATTTGTTTTTGGTTATTTCAAGTTTGTCAACACGAAATCCCCATATGCAATTTGGGATTCCATGTTAAACAACACGGAATTAAAAAAACAAAACAAAGAAATTGAAAACCGGGTATCGTGTTGAACAACACGGAAGTATAGCATAATTGGTTTTTGTTTTGTTTTTTTTTTTTTTAATTCGAGACATACATAATTCAAGAATCGTAAAAATATAAAATTACCTGAAATTTGTTATTGTATGAATCGAAAATTAGCCTCGAGATATTTTTTTGCTTGGGAGATCTAGTTTTAGAGAAAGCAAGGTTCTAAAATATGAAAATTAATAAATATTGAAATTACTATGTGATCTATCAAATTGTCACTATGTAAACATCATTTCATTCTTTTTTTAAATTTTTTTTACCTGGTTTAATAAACATAAAACTATAACAGATAAATATTTCAAGATTTCAATAAATCAAATGGTAACACGAAGATTTCCATAGTTATTAGTTTTGCATTCATGGGATTTTATTTCCTTAGTTATTTAATTACTTTCCTTTGTAAATTAATCCGAAAATAAGGAATATTCAGTCGTTATTTTAAGATGATTTCTTGAATAATAAAAACTTATTGAATAAACTACGGCACAAAAAATTATAAGTTGAAAAGAACCAAGATATCTTTGCACCAAAAGGCGAATCCCTCGCCCCAAGGGCCCCCATCCCTTGGCCCGACAAGGATTGATTGAGGATGTAAATCATGGTAACTCAACTGCCCGTTAAGGTAGTGGACCCGGACCTGGTGCCCACAAGGAACCAACCCTCATTTGGAGTTGAAATTCCCACACTGCGGCTGCCAGGATTCGATCCTAGGACCTTGCACCAACTTACCACCTCCGGAACCAGTTGAGCTACACCCATGCGGGCAAAACCAAGATATCTTTGATACCAGCAGAACCATTACTACATGGTACAACTACTCTCACAAAACTATGAATATATGGTCTTTTTATTTTCTTTGTCCTAATGTTTATATTAAATGGAAATACGTACGGTACAAACTCGAATTACTCTCTCCATTCCAAATTAACTGTCGCTTTGGGGAATTTTTCTTGTTCCAAATTATCTGTCACTTAAGAATTTCAATGATGCATTAATTACTATTTTCCCAATTTTGCCCTTATTAGTATTGAGAGAATTAATGGAAACGACACTAATAACATGGATATTTTAGTCATTCTACATACTTTTCTCTAGAATTGCCGCACATTGGTAAGTGTATATTCTTACACTTTATCGTATCTTTTTATTTGAGCTTTTGGTGTGTTTTAACGATAATTGGTGCTTAAAAATTTGATTTATTGTATTTTAGGTACAAATTGAAGAATTGGAAAAGTATGGGGTCAAAACTGCAATTTTGGAGAAAATATGGGCCAAAAGTGAAAAAATCAAAATTCTGAAGACTCAAAGCTCGGACCCCCGTCCGAGTTTTAGTTCAAATTGTGGGACCCCCGTCCGAGACTCCGAAGCTGCGCAGTAAAGGGATTTTAATTGTACAAGGAAACTGCCTTCTTCTCCAAGTTCTTCACCCTATATAAGATCAAACCAAGCACACAATTGGGGATCTTAAGGACGCAAATTCAAGAGCAAAGAAGATCAACGAAGATTCAAGCATAGTTTTTCTTATTTATTTATTTTATTTTCTTTATCATAAGAACCACGAGTAGCTAAGTTTTTATTTCTAGGATTTTATTTGGAACCCTATGTGGGATTTATGAACCCAATTCTATGATTTTATGCAAGTTTTAATTCCGGATTATTTATTCTACTTGTTTTATTAAGTTCATGAAACTGGCCACTTTATGCGCTTTTATGTTATTGTTAATCGCATGAATCGGAAGATCGGGTTAATAATTAGAACTGTGGTAGAAGAGCCTTTGTGGTACTAACATAGGAATATAATTAATCTCTTCGGTAGCCATTATTGAGATTTGTGCTTAATGCGGTGTTCTAGAATTAATTGCATAGGAATATAGTAATTGAATCTAGAGTATTAGAATTGTAATACACGCGGAAGCGGGTTACAATTATTTTAGCATCTCAGGTTATTAATCCGGGTTAATTGCTTGCATAATTGAAGGAATTGGGGGAAATAATAATCACATAGGGGGAAGAATAAAATCCTAGGCTTGTTTACTCTGATAAAATCTTCGTGTTTAATTTGCTTTCTTGCTTTGTCGTTTTAATTTGCTTTTTAATTTATTTTAATCTAGTTAATTCTTTCTAAAGTCGAGTGTATAGGGTGGGCTTCATAATAATTGGTAGAATTTAGCGTCTAGGATTAGATAATTAAATATTCCCTGTGGGTTCGATATCCGGACTTTTAGTCCACTATATTACTTGTACGATACGTGCACTTGCGTGTATGTTTTCGGCCAACACACATTTATTAGTATTGCCGCACATTTATTAGTTTTCTTAATATGTGCGCAAAGAGACACATACGTTGGCATGGAGGGAGTATTTGATTCTATTGTTGCTTTCAGAATTAATGGTCATGGAAACAAGAGAAGTACCACCTGCACATTTTTTATTCAAGATTAAATCGTTCTCCTTGCTCGAAAGTCGTGGGATTCACAAATACGAGACTAAGGAATTCGTCGCTGGAAATCACAAGTGGTATGTATATTTGTATTGTCATTAATTATGAAATTAAATTACATTAGTTGTTTAATGAGAAAATATAACCTAATTAATTTGTACAAGAGACTAATAATCTATCCCGATGGAGACGACAATGTCGGAAATGATAAGAACCATATTTCTGTATATTTGGCTATGGTGGAAAAAAGTTCAATACCCGCAAACCGGGTAGTTAATGCTGTCTTTAGCATCTTTCTCTTTAATCATAATTCGGGCAACTATCTTTGTTCACTAGGTATTATTATTATTGTTCGATCGATGCCTATTCAAAATAGAGTAAATTGCAAATACTACCCCTGTGTTATCTCGAAATAGCAAAAACCCCCCTGTGATAAATAAACTAGCAAAAACCCCCCTGTGAAATTTAGTCAAAGGCAGAATCCCCCCTAGCTGATTTTTTAGACTTGAAATGACAAAATTGTCCCTCAAGATGTATTTATATATATACATATTATATGTATATTTATTATTTTTAATTTATTTGTTTAGAAATTAAAAAAAATAGTAAACAACTAAATTGATTATTTTTTAAATAAAATAATTAAAATATTTATAAAATATAAGAATTTATTAATTGCAAGACTCCAGGGGTATTTGTGTCTTTTTATATCAAGTCAACCCTCAAATAGTTCCATAGGGGGGTTTTTGCTATTTAAATAATTTCACAGGGGGGTTTTTGCTAGTTTATTTATCACAGGGGTTTTTTTGCTATTTCAAGATTACACAGGGGTAGTTTTTGCAGTTTACTCATTCAAAATAATAACCAACGTCTTTCGGTCATGTTAAGTGTATATTTTTACACTTTATCGTATCTTTTTATTTGAGCTTTTGGTATGTTTTAATGATAATTGGTGCTTAAAAAGTTGATTTATTGTATTTTAGGTAGAAATTGAAGAATTGGCAACTTATGGGGTAGAAACTGCAAATTCAGAGAAAAAGTGGCAAGAATCCGGCGAAGCATTATTCGAGACGTGGGAGCGGTTCAAACAGTTATTAAGGAGGTGCCCGAATCACGGACTGCAAGAGTGGCCCCAACTGCAAAAATTTTACGATGGATTGCAAGACAACTCGAGAACCGTGCTCGACTCTGCAGCTGGAGGTATGTTCATGAGTTTGACCTACGACGAAGCATACGAACTCTTGGAGCGAATCGCTAGAAATAAATACATGCGGGCATCGGACCGGTCAAATAGCGGAGCAGTCAAGACGGGAGGAATTTTGGAGTTAGACGGGGTCACTGCAATCACGGCCCAGTTAGAGAAGCTATCGAAGCAAGTAGCGGCCTTGCAGACTCAGCAAGTCCATGCAGTCCAAGCTCCCGACCAAGGCGTAGACGAAACGGAGTCTCTAAATTATGTGCATGACACCAACCGACAACAGAGGAACCCGTACTCCAACACGTATAATCCTGGATGGAAGGATCACCCTAATTTTGGGTGGGGAGGAAATCAGCAAGGACAAAGGGAAGCACCACCTCAAGGCCAGCCGCCTAATTATTCACGACCAGCTCCCGGATTCCAAAATCCGCCTCAAGCACAACCTCAAGGTGGAGACCTCGCAAATATCTTGGCCCAATTTATGACGACCACCCAAGCATCCATTCGAAATTTGGAAACACAGATGGGCCAATTTGCGACCCAATTGAACGCGAGGCCAGCAGGTACACTACCGTCAAATACGGAAGACCCTCGCAAGGGCACCAACGAGCAATGCAAAGCCGTCAGTTTGAAGAATGGAAGACAACTAGAAGAAGTGGCGAAGAAGGCAACAAGCAAGGATGGGGGGGAGTAACAAGAAAAAGAAGCGGAGACTCTGACAGATCCACCAGGTGAGAAAAGGGTCGTTGCGCCTAAGCCGACCCCCCAGGTACCTTATCCTCGACGCCAGATAAAGGCGAAGCATGAGTCGTATTACAAAAGTTTTCTTGAGCAATTGAATGAATTACATATTAATATTCCTTTTACTCGAGCACTTGAACTAATGCCTCATTGGGTGAAATTTTTGAAAGACATGGTATCAAGAAAACGGAAATTCGGTGAACATGAGATGATAGCCTTAACCGAGCAATGCAGTGCCATTCTTACTCGCCCAATTCCACCAAAGCTTGGAGACCCGGGTAAGTTTACGATTCCAGTCGCTATCGGAGGTAAGTTCTTTGCAAAATCCCTCATAGATTTAGGTGCGAGCATTAATCTCATGCCCTTCTCAGTTTTTCAAAGTTTGGGATTAGGAGATATAAAATTGGTATCGGTGACTTTACAGCTAGGCGATAGATCACTCATATACCCAAAAGGAATAGTAGAAGATGTGTTAGTTAAAGTAGATAAATTCATCTTTCCTGCAGATTTTGTAGTTCTTGATATGGAAGAAGATAAAGAAATTCCTTTGATTTTGGGAAGAACTTTTTTGAGAACGGGTAGAACTATAATTGATGTGTATAATGGAATTTTATCTATGTCTTTGGGGGATGAAACGATTAAATTTGATGTTTTCCGTACAATGAAACACCCTCAAGAGGGTGATGAATGTTTTGCTTTTGATGTGTTAGATCAATTGAATTTTGATTTTGTGGAACCTTTAATTGCGGATCCATTGGAAGCATCTTTGAGTGTAGGAACATCGGTTGAGGAAGAAGCAGTGACGGAACAATTATGTTGGTTGGATTCGGCAAAGCCGCTGTCAAGACCACGCTTTGAAAGTTTGGAAACGGAGCTCCCGTTAACTGTCACTTTTAAACCTTCAGTGATCGAACCTCCGAAACTTGAGCTTAAAGTTTTACCATCTCATTTAAAATATATGTATCTTGGAGCTCATGAGACCTTACCTGTTATTATTTCTTCATCTTTGACAGGTCTACAGGAAAAGAGACTTTTAGAGGTCTTGCGAGAGCACAAGCTAGCACTTGGATGGACAATTGCCGACATCAAGGGCATAAGTCCAACTTTTTGCAAGCACAAGATCATATTGGAGGAGAGCCATAAATCTTCCGTGGAACAACAGAGGCGATTGAACCCCATCATGAAGGAAGTTGTGAAGAAAGAAATCATCAAGTGGTTAGACGCAGGTATTATGTTTCCTATTTCTGATAGTGCGTGGGTTAGTCCGGTACAATGTGTACCGAAGAAGGGGGGAATAACTGTTATAAAAAACGAAAAAAATGAATTAATCCCTTCTAGGACAGTGACGGGTTGGCGAATTTGCATGGATTATAGAAAATTGAATAAAGCCACTCGAAAAGATCACTTCCCTTTGCCCTTTATTGATCAAATGCTTGATAGGCTAGCTTGTCAAGAATTTTATTGCTTTTTAGACGGGTATTCCGGTTATAACCAAATTGCCATAGCTCCCGAGGATCAAGACAAAACCACTTTTACTTGTCCTTTTGGTACTTTTGCTTTTAGACGTATGCCTTTTGGTTTATGCAATGCTCCTGCTACTTTTCAACGGTGTATGATGGCAATTTTTACGGACATGGTTGAATGTGGTCTTGAAATTTTTATGGATGATTTTTCTGTTTTCGGTGATACGTATGACACTTGTCTCCAAATACTGGCTAAGGTTCTTCGCATGTGTGAAGAGACAAATTTGGTGCTCAACTGGGAAAAGTGCCATTTTATGGTGCAAGAAGGAATTGTGCTAGGACACAAGGTGTCAAGGAAAGGGTTAGAAGTCGATCGAGCGAAAATCGAGACAATCGAGAAATTACCACCACCAAGTTCCGTAAAGGGGATTCGAAGTTTCTTGGGACATGCAGGATTCTATAGACGGTTCATCAAGGATTTTTCCAAGGTTGCCAAACCATTGTGCAATTTGTTGAAGAAGGACGTCAAATTTGATTTCAATGACGAATGCCTCAAAGCCTTCGACGACTTGAAAACAAGGTTAGTAACTGCTCCTATTATTGTTGTGCCCGATTGGAATGAACCGTTTGAGCTTATGTGTGATGCCAGTGATTTTGCGGTAGGTGCTGTGTTAGGTCAAAGAAAGAATAAAATTTTTCATTCAATTTACTATGCTAGTAAAACTCTAAACGAGGCACAATTAAATTATACCACCACTGAAAAAGAGTTACTAGCAGTTGTTTTTGCATTCGAAAAATTTAGATCATATCTTATTGGCACAAAAGTTATTGTCTTCACGGATCACTCGGCTTTGAAATATTTGATAGAAAAGAAAGAAGCAAAACCTAGACTTATTAGGTGGGTCCTATTGTTACAAGAATTCGATTTGGAAATTCGTGATCGTAAGGGTAGCGAAATCCAAGTAGCCGATCATTTATCTAGGCTAGAAACGGAATTAAAAGATCCAATTTGCATTAATGAAAACTTTCCGGATGAACAATTGCTTGTTGTTGAAAATCAAGAAGTACCATGGTATGCGGATTTTGTGAATTATTTAGTTAGCCATGTACTTCCACCCGAGCTTACTTTTCATCAACGAAAAAAGTTTTTACACGATGTGAATTTCTACTTTTGGGAAGAACCCTTTTTGTTTAGACAATGCAGCGATTTGGTCATTCGAAGATGTGTGCCTGAAAGCGAGCAAGGAAATATACTTTTTCACTGCCATGGCTCGGATTATACGGGACATTATGGAGGTGAGCGCACGGCGAGAGAGGTGCTTCAATCAGGTTTCTTTTGGCCAACTTTGTTTAAAGATTGCTATAATTTTGTTTCAAGTTGTGATAGATTCCAGCGAGTTGGTAATATTTCTAGGAGGCACGAACTCCCATTAAATACAATGATCGAAGTAGAGCCCTTCGATGTATGGGGAATAGATTTTATGGGGCCTTTTGTCCCATCATTCAATAACCTATACATCTTAGTGGCCGTCGATTATGTATCTAAATGGGTTGAGGCGGCCACCTTTCCTACTAATGATTCTGCAGTGGTTTGTGCTTTCTTAAAAAGACAGATTTTCACTCGCTTTGGAACGCCACGAACAATTATTAGTGATGGAGGCACTCACTTTTGCAATAA
Organism: Erythranthe guttata; assembly: GCF_056151865.1. Classification (NCBI taxonomy): domain Eukaryota; kingdom Viridiplantae; phylum Streptophyta; class Magnoliopsida; order Lamiales; family Phrymaceae; genus Erythranthe; species Erythranthe guttata. Next base: position 4,106,077 of record NC_142535.1, read on the forward strand.
ACAATTCGAAGCACTCTTGGCCAAGTATGGTGTAAAGCACAAGGTCGCATTGGCCTACCACCCTCAGACGAACGAGCAAGGCGAGGTCACGAATCGTGAAATCAAAAACATCCTCGAAAAGGTTGTGAGTCCTACCCGGAAGGATTGGTCGAGAAAATTAGATGATGCACTTTGGGCATATCGTACAGCTTACAAAACTCCACTTGGGACGACACTGTTTCGATTGATTTATGGCAAGGCGTGTCATCTACCGGTTGAATTGGAGCATAATGCGTTTTGGGCAATTAAGAAGCCGAATTTCGATATTGAAGCGTGCAAGGAGAAACGAATGTTTCAACTCAACGAGCTCGATGAATTGAGATTGAATGCGTATGAAAGCAATCGTGTATACAAAGAGAAAACCAAGCGTTGGCACGATAACAAGATATTGCATCGAGAATTTCAAAAGGGGCAATTGGTTCTCCTCTACAACTCCCGTCTAAAGTTTTTTCCGGGAAAACTCAAGTCAAGATGGTCCGGACCGTTTACTATACTCGACGTATTTCCGCACGGAGCAGTCGAATTATTGGATCCCGAAACCGAAAAATCGTTCAAGTTCAATGGGCAAAGCCTCAAGCATTATCGTGGAGGGGAATTCAATCGCCAAGTGACTTCGGTCACGTTAGCTTGAACAAAGAAGCAGACAAAGTCCGGCTGAAGACTGTAAACTTAGCGCTTCTCGGGAGGCAACCCGAGATTTCGTTTTTCTTTCTTTTATTTTATTTTATTTTATTTTAATTTTTTTATTTATCTTGTTAGTTTTAGTTCTTATTTTATTTTAACTTAAAAAAAAAAAAGTTTCAGGGGCACTAATAAGAAATTTTTATTTTTTTCAGGGGCTTAATTGCAATTTCTGAAACTCTTCACACGGCCGTGCAAGAAAAATGGCATAAATCTCACACGGCCGTGTGAGATTTTGGAGGTGCTACTGGACAATTTCGAGAAAGGGCGCGGCCGTGCGGATTTTTTACCTAAATCTCGCACGGCCGTCCGAGAATCAGAGGCAGCTACTGGACAAAATTGAGCAGGGGCGCGGCCGTGCGGATTTTTTACCTAAATCTCGCACGGCCGTCCGAGAATCCACATGCTACTGCCCAAAACTGCAATTTCGCACGGTCGTACGAGAAAGGAGTGCATTTATTCACACGGCCGTGCGAATCAAAAAAACGGGGCAGATTAAAAAGGGGTCTCCACACCCCAATTTTCACAATTTCAATCCTCTCTCTCCCCCACTTCGAACCCTAACCCTCTCCCTTCGAAAATTCTTCTTTTCTTTGACAAATTTCACCAAAAATTCACCGACCACACACACATAATACTCAAACACGGTGATTTGTTGTTGATTTGTGCAGGGAGGATTCAAGAAGGGTGCAAATTTCTCTAAAAAACCATTCAACAAGGATCGCCCACAAGGTGTTCGACGATTTGCCCGAGTCAAGTTTGGGGGAAATTTTGCACACCAATTCACTTAAAATCCCTTCCACAAGCATTCTCACATCATGGGGAAACGAGGACGTGACGGGGAGGGCACCTGACAAGGCGAAGGCACTTCAAAAGGCAAGGGGAAGGGCAAGAAAGCCGATCAAATTCCAACCCCCGATGAAGATGCTTTTTGTGTCGAAGGCTCCAAGGTTCGATTTGAAAAACAAAAAGTGAAGAAACTTGTACGGAGCGCGCCTATGAGATCACCCTACCGCAATTTCAACCGTTGCATCAAGAATTCCTACGACGAGGGTGGCAATCGTTGTTGGAACCGGCGGAGTTGATAAACTTATCTTTGGTCCGCGAGTTCTACGCCAACACCCGTATTCTCCTAACTTCGGATAGAAAGACGAGCACGGTTCGAGGGAAGCGGGTCGATTGGAGTGCCAAGGCCATCAACTCCTTCTACAACATCCGCCATGAGCCATTCAATTGGGAACAAATGCAACTCGCGGTAAACAAGAGATCAACTCGGCGCAAATTAATTTTTCAATGTTCTGTATAAGCTTCAATCGAAAATACCATACTCAATTTTCAAGAAATGGGTCTATGCATTCTAAATTACTCTTCTTTTATGAGTCAACATCATGGCAAATCTCACCAAACTTGAATTCACTGCCCTAGACATTTCGAAAAACAATTATTTTACATGGGTTCTAGAGAAATTCACTTAAATGCAATGAACCTTGGCAAAACCATCAATAATGGTAATAAGGAAAGTGAACAAAATAAGGTGAGATCAATGATTTTCATTCGCCATCACCTAAGGGGTTGAAATCTGAATATCTTGGGGTTAATATAAGACCCAGCTGTTCTTGGAACGATTTGAAAGAAATATATGATCACCAAAAAAATGTGATTTTCCACAGGCTCGATATAACCACCTAAATTTTTTAAGTTTTTGCGGATCGCCACATGAACAATTTTTTATTGCACGAGTTCACCTGTACTTAATAAATTGTGTCACTTTGCCATTTTTTGCCCGTTTTCAGGTCAAAATGACCGGTTCTTAACCCATGTGTGTGCGTGCACATGACAAATCCAAGGCTATTGATGTCTTTTCGATTTTTAAAATGGAATATATTTTTTTTTTAAATGGAATAAATGTAAAATAGAATAAAAAAAAAAACCCTGTCAGTTTTATTTTATTTAATTAATTATTTGTATATATACATATATTATACAAACACAGTTTTTGAAGAAAGATTCACACACACACACACAACACATTTTTCCCAATTTTGCACTAATTTAATCGGTTGAATTAACCTGGTACGTTTGCATTTTACTATTTTTCATCGAATATTTGATTATTTGATTGAATCCTACTTCAGATATGTTGATTTTAATAAAAATAAAATAAAACAAATGTTTTGCATTTGAATTATTATTATTATTATTATTATTATTATTATTATTATTATTATTATTATTATTATTATTATTATTATTATTATTATTATTATTATTATTATTATTATTATTATTATTATTATTATTATTATTATTATTATTATTATTATTATTATTATTATTATTATTATTATTATTATTATTATTATTATTATTATTATTATTATTATTATTATTATTATTATTATTATTATTATTATTATTATTATTATTATTATTATTATTATTATTATTATTATTATTATTATTATTATTATTATTATTATTATTATTATTATTATTATTATTATTATTATTATTATTATTATTATTATTATTATTATTATTATTATTATTATTATTATTATTATTATTATTATGATTATTATTATTATTATTATGATTATTATGATTATGATTATTATGATTATTATTATAATTATTATGATTATTATGATTATTATGATTATTATTATTATTATTATTATTATTATTATTATTATTATTATTATTATGATTATTATTATTATTATTATGATTATTATTATTATGATTATTATGATTATGATTATTATGATTATTATGATTATGATTATTATTATTATTATTATTATTATTATTATTATTATTATTATTATTATTATTATTATTATTATTATTATTATTATTATGATGATTATGATGATTATGATGATTATTATTATTATGATGATTATTATTATTATGATGATTATGATGATTATGATGATTATTATTATTATGATGATTATTATGATTATGATTATTATGATTATTATTATGATTATTATGATTATTATGATTATTATTATTATTATTATTATTATTATTATTATGATGATTATTATTATTATTATTATGATTATTATTATTATGATTATTATGATTATGATTATTATGATTATTATGATTATTATGATTATTATTATTATTATTATTATTATTATTATTATTATTATTATTATTATTATTATTATTATTATGATGATTATGATGATTATGATGATTATTATTATTATGATGATTATTATTATTATTATTATTATTATTATTATTATTATTATTATTATTATTATTATTATTATTATTATTATTATTATTATTATTATTATTATTATTATTATTATTATTATTATTATTATTATTATTATTATTATTATTATTATTATTATTATTATTATTATTATTATTATTATTATTATTATTATTATTATTATTATTATTATTATTATTATTATTATTATTATTATTATTATTATTATTATTATTGTTGTTGTTGTTGTTATTATTATTATCATTATTATTATTATCATTATTATTATCATTATTATCATTATTATTATTATTATTATCATTATTATTATCATTATTATCATTATTATTATTAGTATTATTATTATTATTATTATTATTATTATTATTATTATTATTATTATTATTATTATTATTATTATTATTATTATTATTATTATTATTATTATTATTATTATTATTATTATTATTATTATTATTATTATTAAAAACGATCGGATTAGATAAGAAAACGAGAAAACTAGAATAAAATAAAAGAAACCCATAAAAAAACCGAAAAAAAAGAAAAAAAAAAGAAAAAAAAAGAGACAACTAAAATAAATAAATAAAAATAAACCAATTACAAAAAATAAGAAAGGAAAAATAAATAAAGAAACAAACGATAAAAAAAAAAAAGAAAAGAAAAAAAAAAGGGACAAGATAACGTGAAAAGAAGAAGAAGAAAAAAAAAAAAAAAAAGAGGTGAAAGTCACGGAGGGAGATGGCGCGATAGAGCCTAGGGCTTATGCCTGGGCGCATTTCAACATCCCATCCACCCCACCTCCAGCCCAGCCCCATCCCCCTCTCGACTAAACACACCAGTCTGGTCCCACCCCAACCCATCCCTCTCTCGACAAGAGATGGTATATGGAGTTGAGACACACTTGAATAAGAATACAATACATACATACACTTGCTCTCGTCTTGTTTTTCCCTTGTTTTATAATACTTCCCACTATTCTCATCCCCATTTTGATTGTTTTTTAATAATTAATTTTCTTTTTGTATTTTCTATTTTTTATTATTTTATAATTTTATAAATTTTTTATTTTTATAATTTATTTTTATTTTATTGTTCTCGTTTTTTTTTTATTTTTTCTTTGTCAGGTGTATAAATTGACCATCAACTAAAACATAGTCGATTAATGAATTGACTACTAATCGTTGCTGAATATGAAAATGACTATTAAATGTACAAAAATAACCATAATGTTGCAATGAAACCCAACACGATTGAAAAAAAAGAAAAAACTCAAACAACCAAAAATAACAAAAAAACAACTAAAAAAAACTGAAAATCAACTATTTCTCTTTACAAAACAACAAATATACAAAAAAATATAATCGATTTATACAAATTAGATGATAGATTGACAATGGTAAAACAAAAATGCACAACCATTATACCCCGAGTCCAACTAGAAGTGGCAAAATAAGTAATCATTAAACAATAAAAAAATGAATTAAATAATGCAGTCGATTAACCTTAATCGACTAATACTAAACATAGTCGATTACGGATCCAACCTTTGCGAATTTCTCCATCCGTGCCGTCCTCCGTGCGATCTACCAAAAAACCCTAGATCTTCTCTTCATCATCACAACGTCGTCGTCGTCGCCGCCACACCACACCATCAACGTCGTCCCGCCCTAAACCCTAAAGCCGTTAATTATGTTGTTTTGATTGTCTTTGATTACGCAGACGAAGAGGTGTGCTCGAATCTACCTTAACGTAGCCGAGAACAACACCATGACATGGTCAAGCACCGCCTTCAACACCACCGCGGTGAAGAAATCTGCCGCTTCGAAAAAGAGTGAAGAAAAATTGTTTTGGAGAAAACGAGAAAAGGAGAGAGAGAGTAGAGAAGAAGAGAAGAACTTGGGAAGAGAATGATAGACATAGAGGAGGGATGTGGAGTAATAAGAAGTGAGAAGTTAGGTTAAGACAATTATAAATCTTTAAGGGTATAATTGGTAGTTTACTTCTACTAATCACACAACGTCCCAATCTAATAACTAAACGGGTTTTCTCAAATTATTTATTTGAGGGAGGTCTACCTTACATGACTTTTCCAAATGAGGGTGTCTTACTAATTTTTTCTAGGGAAAAGTACAGTTTGCACCCCTGAACCATGGGGTCTGTCACAAACACCTCCATGAACTACAAAACTTAACAAAATGACCCCTCCTTTTTCTGGTCAAACGTTAAAAAATTAACACCGTTAATTTAAGAGTGTAATTACCTATGTACACCATATGACTGTAACATGGTCTGTATTGTGGACAGTGGACAGCTTTGAGTGTAATTTGATTTCTTCGCTGAGATTCTTCCATGGTTTTGAATTATCTAAAAGCTTTGAGTCTCAAGAGGTTTGAAGATATTTGATGACAAAAAGTCAAGAAATCTGAAGAGAGACAAAGGTTAGTGTTGTTTTTAGGGCTTTCATCTGTAAATTCCGACTTGGTCAATTACTCCATTTTTTTACATAATTATGTGAGGGGTTTGTTTTAAAAACATATTTCTTGTGTTTACTTTGTCCATTTTGACGGTAAATTGGGATTTTCACAAAACTAATACACGGTTTTGAGAAAATTAGGGTTTTCTAGAATTTTTTTTCAAATTTTTGGGGATTAATTTGATTTTGTCTTAAGATTTAATGGATTTTTGTTGGTAATTCAGGATTTTTCATAACAATTTCCAAAAATATTGTTCACTTTTTATGGGGATTTCTTTATTTTTGTATTAAGATTTAATTTTGGGGATTGTTTTCTTCATCGTGCAGCAAAAAATAGAATCTCATTGTTTATTAATTACTCCATCATTCCCTCAATAGTTGTCACTTTTGTTAGCTGCACACATATTAAGAAACTTAATAAATATGCATAGATAGTAGCAAAAAATATAGCAAATCACTAAAATGTCTATGCCATTAATTGATTTTTAAATAATTATATTTTAATTAATTATGAGTGAGAAAGGGTAAAATTGAAAAAATTGCAATTATTATTCATTGGAATAGTGAAATGACAAATAATTTGAAAAATGAGAAATTGACAAAAGTGACAAATATTAAGAGAATGATGGAGTAATAACTAATAACTTACTTACCATTTACTTCTATAAAAAAAATAAAAAAGAAAAAAATAATAAAAAAACTTATTTACCATATAAAACTAGTCTTAATTGTACTCAAGAGTCCAAATATTTTGGAAACCGTCAAAAAGTCAAAACTCACAAAACAAGGATTTGTTCGACCCTACACCCGGTGATAAACACCGGGTGGGTCTTCTGCTGCCACGTGTCACTTTTTTGTATTTTATAATACATTCCCCGCTAGGGTTTACCTTGAGGGGTTTTAGAAAAATAAAAAAAGGGACACGTGGCAGCAGAAGACCCACCCGGTGTTTTTCACCGGGTGTAGGATCGAGGGAGCCCAAAACAAGGGTGCGTGTGAAATTCTGGAAACGTGTGGAGGTCAGGAGGTGGCCTCATAAAAAAAAGAAACAAAAAAAGATATATTCGTAACCGAGAAGAATACGTACTCTTTTTTGACCCTCCGATCAGATTAATCTCAGCCGTCCACTCATCACCGACTCTTCTATAAATACCCATTCCCTCATTACTTAAACTCTCGTCTTTATGTTACTCGCTTATTGGTTCAATCGCCTTTGGTTCTGCGGATCAGAATTTGGTTTGATTATTGGTTCTGTTTATTTGTCGTCTCCGTTTGTTTAGATTATATGTATTATCGTTGCTATGAAACCTGCGCAATTCTATTCAATTCAATCAGCGGCGATTATCCGTCGTATGCTTTTTTTTTTTTTTTTTTCTCTTTCGTGGTACCGTGTGATTGATGTCCTGATTTGATTTTATTTGGGTTATTTTGCCGGTTTGATAATCGGATCGTCATGGATTCCCCGGCCGTTTGATTGTGATTCTGAATTGGTGATTTTGATCCGGCGAGGTATTAGGTATGTATGATGTACACTTATTCATCAACAAGTGATTTATTATCCTGCGTTATGCGATTGGATTGTGTGTTTCATCTTGCTAGGGTTTGGTAATCGGCTGATTTGAAATAGCTCAACCTGGTTTGAACATGATCCTTTGTAGAAGAAAGCGCTTTGAATATGGTTATGTTCTCCCCCTCGTAATAATTGTATAAACACAATTCTAAGCAGAGTGTAAAGTTTCGTCCTTTTGATTCTCTGCCACTGGATGTTCAACCTATTTGTCTCGTCTGAAGAATTTTCTCTCACTGTTCTGCTGATCAAGATTTGATTCTCCTTATGATATACATATGTGCAATATGATATTCCTCGACCTTCGACCTTTGCTTTTGGACTGTGTTGTGTTCATCCACAGGTGTTGTAATAAAGTAGGAACTCAGCTTTCAGTCAGTTCCGTTCCAGATATTGTTCAATCTCGCTTTCTCTTTCTCTCTCTCTCTCTCTCTCTCTCTCTCTCTCTCTCTCTCTCTCCCTCATCCTCCTTATTTTGCTAACTTTATATCACAATTTTTTTAAAATCCATTTACTGCTTTACTGCTTTATTACTATTTGGTACTTTCTGTTTTGTGGTTTTAGGAAGGTTGTGTTTCCTCTTTATTTTATGGAGCTAAGCTAACTGTGCAACTACAACGATCGATCCATTTTACTAGAGCTTGTGCACACCTGGATAATGTGGATAGGAGCTTCTTATGTACACCTGAATACTGTGGATAGGGTCGCCAATTGCTTAAGCTAGAGATCTTGGTTCGATTATGATCACAGGAAGATAATTTATTTTGTGATTTAATTAGCTTATGGATCTTCGATTTGTTTCTGATTCTGATTGTGTAATATGTTGATCAGTGGGTTCTAGTGGAGTCTACTGTTGGATATGATTTTGTCAGTTCTAGGTTAAATATTCTTAATGTAATCATCATCCTTGTCATTCGATTTTCAGATTTTTACTTTATACGACCATAGTATTTCCTGTTCTTATTTGGGTGATTTTGATACGGAATGTGTCATGATGTTTGGTTACGGTTCACTATTTTGTCTATTTCCTTTTATGAGATGACATAGACTTCGACGGAAACAATAATAAATCATGAGAAGATGAAGCTTCAAGTTTGAGTATTTTTCCTTATCCTTGTTTTGGTTATATGGCAGTTTTGTGTGAAGTCCTTAGAAGTTTGGTTACCACGTAAGATGTTTTTGGCTCAGGGGAATCGGAGTATCTGGTACATACTTATATTTTACCATGAAAGAGTCTCTGCCTGTTTAATCTGTCTCATCTAAAGAATTGCTTCTTCTTTATGCCGTTTGAAGACTCAGTGTTCCTTGTTTTTCTAAAGCTAACTATTTTCTTGCTTGTGGTTGAAGGCTTAGTGAGATGCGTCTACGGTACTTTTGAGATAGTATTTTCTTATGTCTCCGTCAACCGTCACCTTTTCGTCCAATATTCATATTACTACTTTATACGGTCATAGAGCTTTCAAATCAATCTTCAAATCCTCTGTTCTTCTTTTACTTTCTGTTTGCAGGCATTTGCAACAAAAATGATGGTGGACCTCTGTTTTGGGGTTTAAAGAAAAGTTTTGCTAGTTTCCGTCTAATATTATTTTGAACTGACTCGGCAACTCGATTAGTAAATTTGATTTTACAAGCGCTAATGTACGCTTTGGACAGGTTAATCTATTGCTTATCATCTATTGCCTAAGCAGGAAGATAATTTATTTAGGCGTCCTACTAGTCGGTACCCTCTTTTTTTGTGGTTTAAGGGAAGTTGTTGTAGTTCCATTTTACTCTCTGAAACTACATGTGCTATAGGAATGACGAATCTGATCTTAAATGTATCCTTGGACCGTTTGCACATGATCACCTATCGCTTAAGCAAACGGTTGGAAAATGCAGTTGGATATGAGCTTCAGAGTCTTATGTAAAGCTACAGATGCGATGGAAACTTAATGGCGATGATAATCTACCTTGTATTTTATCTAAATCTCTTTCGCTCCTGTCTGTTTGTGGTTCTGATTGGGTGGTTTTGCTGGTCTTGTTTGTATGATAATTGATCCGGCAAGATATTTATGATGTTTGGTTATGGAGTGATGTGCGTTTTAATATCCCGTGGTTTGGATTTGATTCATGTTTTCCCACCCTGGTCTGATTACCCCCTCGCAACCTAGGTGATTTATTCTGTCCTGTCTGGTGAATACAGTTGGATCTGAGGCTTGGAGTATTATCTTACCACCTGATGGGCACGAACATAAGGGGAAGACAGCCAATCTCTTATTTTGTGCTTATACCCCCTCCATCTCTGGATGTTTTATCTGTTTTGCCGGTTATATGCAGTTGGATTGGATGTTTGGAGTCGTATCTTAAAGCTATGGGAACGAGAAATAACGGGGACGATAATTTAACTTGTGTGCTAAGGGGATATTCATACTTGGATGTTTTGGTCTGCCGTGACCGATCGGAGGTTCAGTTTTATCTAAAGCTACTTTCTGGGACATAATGGGGAAGATCTAACATATGATTGATCTTTTTCTTGGGAATTCTATTCTCATTTTTAGTGCTAATATCCCCTCCCCCCACCTTAATGTTCTTTTTTGTCCATTACATGCAGTTGAATTTGGGGTTTAGATTCTTATCGGAAAGCTACTGGCGGAGTCAATACATAATGGGGAAGATAATCTAATTTCTGGTTTAAATAATTTCATGGCGCTTATACTCCCTTATTCTGTGATAATACATCCTTCTCCACCTCGATGTTCTGTTCTCTCTTGTCTATGACATGCAGTTCGATTTGAGGTTTAGAGTCTTGTCTGAAGCCATTGATGGGACAATAGATAATGAGGAAAATAACTAATTGGTGATTTGTTTATTCGTAGGACTTCTATTCCTTATTGTTCGCTAATTCACCCTCCCTACCTTGAAGCTATTGTTGGGAACTTGGGGTCGAGACGTAATGGGGAAGATGCTCTTATTTTTGATATATTTGTTTCTTAGGTACTCTTGTCGCCTTTTTGTGTGCTAATATCCCTCACTAGATAGATGTTTTATTTCGTCTTGTCTGGTTAATGCAGTTGGATCTAACGTTTACAGTCTTGCTGATGGGATTGATACATAATAGGGAAGATAATCTTATTCCCTTATTCTATTGTAATACACCCTTCTCCACCTGGATGTTCTATTCTCTCTTTTCTATTATATGCAGTTGAATTTGAGGTTTAGAGTCTTGTCTGAAGCCATTGGTGGGACAAAGAGTTAATGGGGTAGATAACTAATTTCTGATCTGTTTATTTCTTAGGACTTATATTCCTTCTTGTTCGCTAATTCCCCCTCTTTACCTAGATGTTTCATTGCTTGCAGTTCTGAGTTTAGTGGCTCACCTTAAAGCTATTGTTGAGATCGAGACATAATGGGGAAGATGATCTAATTTTTCATTTTTTTGTTCCCTAGGAATTCTATTACCTTTTCGTGTCACTACTTAGATGTTTTATTTTGTCTTTTCTGGTAAATGCAGTTGGATCTGAGGTTTAGAGTCTTATCTTAAAAGCTGCTAAAGGATCGAGACATAATGGGGAAGATAATATAATTAGTGATATATTTGTTTTATAGGACTACTATTTCCATATTGTGTTCTAATACCCCCCTTCCTACATGGATGTTGCCTGATTTTTAAATCTGATTTGTCCTTTGAATTGCAGTTCGGTCTGAGGTTTTTAGAGTCTTGTCGGAAGCTACTTGGGTCGGATAACGGGGAAGATCTAATTGATGATTTATTTATTTCATCGGACTTCTTTTACCTTCTATGTTTTTACCCGATCCCTGTCTGTTTCATTTTGCATGCAGTTTTGGATTTGAGGTTTATATTCTTATCTTAAAGCTACTGGTGGAGTCGATCCATAATGGGGAAGATAATCTAATTTCTGATTTATATATTTCGCGGCACTTATACTCTCTTGTTCTGTGCTAATACATCCTTTCTCCATCTGGATGTTCTGTTCGCTCTTGTCTAACATGCATTTGGATTTAAGGTTTAGAGTCTTGTCTGAAGCCATTGATGGGATAGAGATAAAACAAGGAATATAACTAATTTATGATTTGTTCACCCTCCCTACCTGGATGTTTCATTCTGTTGACCATTGATTGCAGTTGTTCTGAGTTTAGTGTCTTACCTTAAAGCTATTGTTGGGATCGAGACATAATGGGGAAGATGATCTAATTTTCATTTATTTGTTTCCTAAGAATTCTATCACCTTTTTGTGTCACTACCTAGGTGTTTAATTTTGTCTTGTCTGGTAAATGCAGTTTGATCTGAGGTTTAGTGTCTTGTCTTAAAAGCTGCTAACGGACCGAGACATAATGGGGAAGATAATATTATTAGTGATATATTTATTTCCATATTGTGTTCTAATACCCCCTTCCTGCACTGATGTTGCCTGATTTTCTAATCTGATTCGTCCTTTAAATTGCAGTTCGGTCTGAGGTTTTTAGAGTCTTATCGGAAGCTACTTGGGTCGGGACATAATGGGGAATATCTAATTGATGATTTATTTATTTTAATGCTTCTAGAATAATTGGACTCATCCAGGTTCAGGCAATCTGTTCTTCCTTCTTACTGTTGATTTTCGTTATTTATTTGTCTGATAACTATGTTTTTTTTTTTTCTGGTAACGCAATTTGTCTGTCCTATTTCTGCCTAAACTGGTTTGATTAAAGTGCTGTTGTAATTTCTCTACCAGATCACACCCTTTTTTTGATATATTTCCAGTCCCCCAAAAGCACTGATGAAATCCCTAGTTAACTGTTGAGCGAAAAAAAAAGCATCGAGATTATAATCCCAGTTAACTTTTTTCATTTTTCTACACATAGACTTAGTAATGTATAATCGACTTACGTGTGGCTTCTTGAACTTTCTCTGCATATCCTCTGGTTTCCTTTTGTGGCTTTTTTGGTAAACAAGGTGCATGTTCGAGTTCGTCTTTCTAGTACCTCCTAGAGCTCCGGGTTGCGGAGTTGATTGTGTTCTGATTGTTTCTCAATTTTCTTAGCAGGATTTAAGGTAATCATATTTATAGCTCTACGCTCCTTTTATAATTGAATGATCTATAATCTTTAATTTATTAACTTTTCTAATCTTGAATAGGATAATTTAAATTATAAATTATAAATTATAATTTATGGATGATTACAGCTAGAGTTTATCTGTTTATAATATCTTGGCTAATATGCATGACGGTAACTATATGATACGCTTACACTAAGGATAAAATTCTCTCATATCTGCTTAGGCTGCATGTTCTGTGTTGAGTCTTTTACTTCCATCTGCTACCTATAATCTATTTTATACGTTCCTACTCTAGTTTTTTTAGGATTCTAGTGATCCAAATTTATATAATTCATAAATTATAAATTATATTGTACTGATTTTAATTTTTGAATTTGAATTAAATATAATCATCAACTTGCCGAATATAAAATTTATTTTCAATAGTGGCATTTTATATTTGTTTCTTGCATTCTTCTTAATTAACATGCCATCCTAGCTCCACTGATGGGAATCATAAACTTAAATTTGCTATTTTTTCGAAATCCACTTTTCTAAGTAATCTATTAAAATTGCAATTCGGTATGACTACTAAAACGACTGTTGACATTGATGTTTTATTATTCATAACTTAACTTCTGCCTATTATGTGTTAATAATCTTGTCTCTTCTTTTGCTTGTTGGTTATTGACTTTTTATCTTTCGGTGGTTCGCTTTTTCGGAGCTGTAATTTTTTATTCAGTTAATCCCTATTATGAATTTCGCGATTCCAGGAGACACTTCTGTCATATTAACTTGCCTCATGAACTTCACTACAAAATATGAGATCATGAAAGGGATTAACTGAAGAATGCCAAAGAAAATAAAGTAAATAAAAAAACACAGCTCCGGAAATGCGAACCAACCAAAGATAAAAAGTAAAAGAAGAGTCAAAATTTTCGATACATAGTAGGCAAAGTTCAGTTATGAATAAGATTTTCAGCCTCTAGTTTAAAGCCCAAGAAAATATCAATGTCAACACTCGTTTTAGTAGCTTACTTAGAAAAGTGAATTTTCGGACAAATAGAGACTTGAGAAACTAGTGAACCTAGGATGGCATGTTAATTAAGAAGAATGCAAGAAACAGATTTAAAATGCCACTTTTATTGAAAATAAATTTTATATTCGGCAAGTTTATGAAAATATAAAATAAATATCTGAATTCAAATCAGTACATTATAACTTATAATTTATGAATTATATAAATCTGGATCACTAGTATCCTAAAACACTAGAGGAAGAACATAGAAAATAGATTATAGGTACTAGAAAGAAGTAAAAGAGTGGACGCAGAACATGCAGCCAAAGCAGAGATGAGGAAACTTTTTCCTTACTATGAGCGTATCATATAGTTACCGTCATAAATTCTAACCAATATATTATAAACAGATAAAATCTAGCTGTAATCATCCATAAATTATAAATAATAATTTAAATTATCCTACTCAAGATTAGAAAATTTTATAAATTAAAGATTATAGATTATAAATTGCTAATGTCTATATGTAGAAATATGAAAAAAGTTAACTAGGATTTATGGTGCAACTTACCTTTCAAAGAATCCAATCTTTCATTCCCGAACAAAGCATGTGGACAGAGATTATCACTTTGTACATGATCGGATTCAAGCAAAAGCACTAGAAGTCTCTTCCAGCAAAGACCAATTAGCAGACATCTTCACTAAGCCTTCTTCGTTCGAGCCTCGTCGGCGTCCCTTCCTTGCTTGGCTTGAGGGGGCATGATAGCATTACACCAACCACACAGGAGCACTCTCGGCACAAATACACTGAATAATTCTTAATATACACGTGCACTCTCTAGTCAACTAGGGTTACCATATGTAACCATATATATATGATGTAAATTCTTTGAAACATTTGGAATGAAAAAGTGAGATGGTATTTCCATATTCTCTCCATCTTATTTCCTTTACCTTGATTATTTAACAATCGAGAATAAGAAACCTATAACACAAACTTTTTACCTCTCCAAAATAAATTGAGCTTCATCGAGGGTGATATATTAAACCTATGATCCTTACCGGTTCAAGGAACATGGCTGGTTCTGAGAGTAAGCGAAGTAGGCGGTCGCCTAGGGCCCCCGAGTTTTTACGAAAATTTGGGGCCCCGAAATATTTTATTTACACTTTATATACTAGTAATTATTTTAAAAATTTATTATACATAATATTTTGGAACATCAGTTCTAAAATAAATTTAAGCTAATTGATCAATAGATTTTTTGTAATTTTCTTAACTTTGGGGCCCCTAAATATTAAATTTATAATGTCTTAATTATATATTTTTATTCTAAAATAAGAATCAATATTCATTAGTGTATTCAAGTTTATAAATATTTATGAAGTCTATTTGTTATAAAGAGTATACGTCACGGGAGGAAGTGTACCACCTAATGATATTGTTAATTTTGATTTTTTTTTCCATATTTTTAGCTACTTTATATTCATACATTTCAAAAAATATTTCGGGGGCACCGCCCCCGAACCCCCATGATCTTTTATTTCATCACTTTTAGAAAATATTATTTATATTTTTTAATACATTCAATTTCGAACACCCATTAATATAAAAAAAATGGTTTATCAAATAGGGGCCCTGTTTTTAGTTGTTCTTTAAACCTCGCCTAGGGCCCCCGAATTCTCAGGAACGCCCCTATCAAGGAATATGGTAGAGCAATTCATGCTGATCACGTGTTGTAAATATACTAAACGATTTCAAACAAAATAAGAATATACGAGTTCAAGTATAAGGAAATATGACCTTGTTTCTTATTTTGTTCTTTCTTGAATTCTCAAGTGTGTTCCATGTCTTGACGGTTTATTTGATGCTATACCCAGTGAAATACACCGGGTGATTATTAACCGTTGATCTGCATATAATCACACACAACCATGTGAAAGTGTGCTTAGTGGGTGGTTATTTAACCACATCAATGGTTAAAACTCACCCGGTGTAGTATCAAATCAACTCACCTGTACAATTGTGTGCTATTTATAAGGAAAACTCACCTTTTTCATCTTAAAATTTATTAAATTAATCCAATTTCAAATAGAATCTCACTGTTTATTAATTATTAACTTATTTGCCGTACAGTTTCTCAAAAAAAAAAAAAAAAAAAAATACTTAAGCCCAAGTTTCAATCTATTTTATATAGCCCACGGAGAGCCCAAATATTCTGAAAACAGTCAAAAGTCAAAAAATTAAAATAACAAAACAAGGGGGCGACTGAAATTCAAAGAAACGCGTGGATGTGGCCTCATATTTGAAACTGAAATGCTATTCATAGAACAACTTTTACCGGCTTGCAGTGCGACTTTATTTCATTTGTAACTTTTCTTCAAAAAATTCAAAATCCTCTCAAACCCTATCCAAGGTCCTTCGAGTTCTTGCGGATTAAACGAGCAATTCAACAACGATTTAAGGTGAAATTCGAACTCGAAATCGTTAACCCAATGTTTTATAGCAAATTTCGTCGAAAATCTATACGTTTTCAGTATTTTGAAAACATTCGAAACTTTTCGGAAATAAAGTTACGTTTCGTGTAAAAACTCACGAAATTAAGGGGCTAATTTCGTGATTTTTTACACGAAATTAGCTTAATTGTTTGTTTTTCTTACGTTTCGTGCACAATCATACGAAACAATATCTTTTTGGTTTTAAATGTTTTTTTTAAGTATACTATTTTTTCCAGCAGGTTTAGCAAATCAAAATCTACTACATACTGATCGAAATCCACTATTTAGTTAATGTAATCCATTATGTACTTTTTTTTAATAATTTCTTGGTTTTTTTTTTTTCAGTTTAAAAAAAATGGTCATTGCAAATAAGCCCATCAATGGGTACTTATTCATAACGAGATCCAGACTAAAAACTCCCTTACCAATAAGTCCACACATGGTCCAAATTTTTGTAAAATGACTAAAATAGCCCCTCGTACTTTAATATGCTCCAGTTTCATCCTTAACTTAATTTAACTTCAATTTGACCCCAAATTTCACAAATTATTCAATTTTGACCCAAAACTTTTTTTTTTCAAAAATATTTTTTTTTCAAAAAAAAATTTTTCATGCCGGATCCCGGCGTTGACTTTTCAATTTTTTTGAATTTTTTTTTCTTTTCTTCCGGATTTTTTCGCCGGTTTCCGGCGTTGACTTTTTCGATTTTTTTTCCTTTCTGTAACATTTTTTTTCGTTTAAACAACAATATTGCTGTGATTGACAGTAATATTAACTGTTAAACACAGTAAAATTAACTAAACTACAGTTTAACACAGTAATATTGCTATATTAATCCCTGGCACAGTAATATTAACACAACAGAACTCATTATTATTGTGTAATAGAGTAATATTACTATGTTGACCGTTCAACAAATGTAAACATAATAAAAAGCCAAAAGAATTAATATTACTGTGAGTGACAGTAATATTACAATAACAACAGTAATATTACCGTCAACCACAGTAATATTACAATAATAAACAGTAATATTATTACGTTACTCCGTGAATAACTCAAACAAACAAAAAAATCCAAACAAAATAATAATATTGATGTGGTTGACAACAATATTACAATAACAATAGTAATATTACCGTCAACCACAGTAATATTATTGTGTTTATAGTAATATTACAATAATATACAGTAATACTATTACGTTACTCCGTGGATAACTCAAACAAAACAAAAAACCCAAAAAAATAATAATATTGATGTTGCTGACAGTAATATTATTGTGTTTACAATTATTTTACTGTCAACAACACTAATATAATTACGTTGACTTGTCAACAAATCAAACAAAGAAAAAAAATAACAAAAAATAAAAAATAATAATATTACATTAATTTACTGTCAACGGCAACACAATTACATAAATGTATTGTCAACGGCAGTACAATTACGTTAATTAACTATCATTGACAGTACAATTACGTTAATTTACTGTCAGTGACAACACAATTACGGTCAACGTTTAGCGACGGACGAAAAAAAAAAAAAAAACTTAAAAAAACACTAAAAAAGTCAACGGCGGAAACCGGTGAAAAAATCCGGAAGAAAAGAAAAGAGAAATAAAAAAAATCGAATAAGTCAACGCCAGAATTTTATTTTATTTTTTTTGAAATTTTGTTTTTTGAAAAAAGAAAAATTTTGGGTCAAAATTGAATAATTTGTAAAATTTGGGGTCAAATTGAGGTTAAATTAAGTTAAGGATGAAATTGGAGCATATTAAAGTATGCCCCAATTTTGAAAAGTCAACGCCGGCGGCAAATTTTTTTTTTTGAAAAAAAAAGTCAAAATTGAATTTTTATGGTCAAAATTGAATTTTTGTGGATAAAATTGATTAAATTGGGGTTACAATTAAGAATTAGGGGCCTTAAGATATAGGTCCCTGGTGACAAAATTTATTAGAACTAAATAACAAGTCCAATAAAACATTTGCTTCACATCCTTTATAAAATTCATTCCAAAAATACCCTTCCACTCACAAATTAGAAATTTGCATTTAGTAAATTCAAATTGCATTTATCATTTTATTTGTTCTGCATTTAATAGTTTCATATTGGCGTTTTCTTTTATTTCTTCATTTTAATATTTATACATTATTATGAAACAAATCTTTTTTCTTTTATTTTCACATAATATTGAAAATTACAACAACAAAACATGCTAATTTTTTAATCCAATATACATATTTTCAATTTTTCTGCAGTAGACTGTGGTATACTACGGGATGCTATAGTGTACTACAATGTACAATATACTATGCTTTACTATGGTTTACTATGACGTACTATCAAACCCTAGCCGCCAACAAATTGGCCAGCCCTAGCAGTCCAACGCAGCCGCCGCCGCCAAACCCTAGCGGTCGTAGAACAGTCACCGTCGAGCCGTTCTTGCCGTGTACGCAACTAAGCCCAATCCCCACAACTAGCCCTAGGCACCGCTCAAAATACAACGAAAAGATCTACGCCGACACACATCTTGCAAACCCTTCCCTGATGCAATCCCACTTCCACCATCCAAGACGAGCCTGGGACATCGGCGCCGCCGCCAAACCCTAGCGGTCGTAGACCAGTCACCATCGAGCCGTTCTTACTGTGTGCGCAACCAAACCCACACATACCATGAATTAATCCCCACAACCAGCCCTAGCCACCGATCAAAAAGCAACGAAAAGATCTAAACCGACACACATCTCGCCAACCCTTTTCTGATGCAATCGCCACTTCCACCGTCCAAGGCGAGCCTGTGACATCGCCGCCGCCGCGCAAAGACATCTGAATTAGCCACCAGGCCACCGTCGATTGCAGATTTATTGCTCCGCTATAAACTTTAAAAAAATCAGATCTACTAATTAAAGAGAAAGAAAATGAAAGCAAAAGAAAGAAAAGAACAGGAGTGAATGAGAAAGATTGGGGTAGGGAAAAATGATAGAGAAAGAGAGAGAAATTGTGAGAGAGGGAGAAGAGAAGTTGGGCGACGGAGAAAGCAATAGAGAAAGGGGAAGAAAGTGAGAAATAATAGAAGTGATTTTTTTATTAGTTATGTATTAAGGGTAGTTTTGGGTTTAAAATTTTTAAAAGGATGTCTATTAATTTTTGTTTAGAACTAAGGATTTAATTAAAATTTTCTAATTGAGTTTGTCTCCTACATCTAATTAGGTTTGGTTTGAGGGGTGTCATGCATATTACCCCTAAGAATTAAGTATAAATGGTTGAGGGTAATATTGGCATATACATTAATGTCTCCTTTATTTATAATAAATATAAAGGGATGAGCTTATTGGTGAAAGAGATATAACCCCTAAACCTAGAATAATAAAGCTGCTTGGTTTGGGACTTATGCACAAATACCCCATAAAAAAAATCCAACAGGTTTACCAAAAAATGAAATCGGCTACACACTCATCAAAATTTATCGACAATCACTATATATATATATATATATATATATATATATATATATATATATATATATATATATATATATATATATATATATATATATATATATATATATATATATATATATATATGTGTGTGTGTGTGTGTGTGTGTATATATGTAAACGTAAAATTCATTGTGAAATTAAGGTAATCCACTATTGACTGTCTAAATTCGAAATCCAATCCACCATTCAGTATAAGTGCTATCATCGACCCACCATTCTAGCATGATCCACTATTCATTACTCATGAGAATTCGAAATCCAGTATTCTTTGTAAGCGTCGTCGACCCCGACTCTTCTATTACCCGGGCCTGCATCATGTATATTTGTCGGCAACAACTGCGACTCCAAGTCACACCAAGAACACTTATCCCGCAGATCCGATCGACTTTAGGCGAAGCCTGATCCCAATTTGTTTTTTAGAGAAAATTAATTTCCAAGCAAGTCCAAATGGTAAATACGAAAATATACAAAGACTTTCCATTTTGTTATCAAATTCAAGAAAACACATAAGCCCATAAAAGTTTCGAAATCCTACAAATCTTACAATCGGAAACTATAACCCTGCCCTATTGATCTTTGCAAGCATCAATGTAAACCGGTCAAAGTCATTTAGAGCAGGCCTAGGGGTGGAAATCGGAACGAAATCTCCGATTTCCGCCGATTCCGATCCGAAAAATTTCGATTTTGGAACAAGTTTTTTAATTCCGAATTCCGAAAATCCGATTTCCGAAATTTCCGAAAAAAATCGGATCGGAATCGGAATTTGATATAGAATTGCCGGAATTTCCGAATTCCGATCCGAAATTATTCCGAATTATTCCGAAATTTTCCGGTTTTTTTTCCGATTTTCCGATTTTTTTTAATATATTTAAAAATTATTATATGTATCTTCATGCTAAAACCAAGAAATACTTTGGGCTGGTATGTAGAATTATTTGTTTAAAGAATATAAAAAAATGTGATCCATATTATATTGGCCCATTTATAAATTACTAGCCCACTTTTTTCAACCCTAATACCTTTTTTCATTTCTTGTCTTTTGCAGCGCCGCTTTGCTCAACTACCCTAATACCTTTTTTCAACCCATTTTCATCTTCTTTGCCTCTTCACTCTTCCTCACAATAAATTCTACTTTTTTACAGCACTGGTTCGAAATTGAAGATGCTTTGATGGAGTTGGAGGCTTCAGATGAAAGTCGGCGTTAGAAATATTAGCTATATTAATAAATATTACGTTTTATTAGAAAAACACGTTTTATACTTATTCATATGTAAACACGCTTATATTACTTTATTATAAATAGGAATAGTTAGTGGAGAAAATAAAGATACAACAGAGAAAACAATTAGTCGTCTTCCCCAATATATCTTCTCTCTCTCTGTAAAATATACTTGGTAAATTTCAATTCAATTCCATGGAGGTTTACATATTATAATATGGTATCAGATTGAGAATTATGTTTCCGCATTCAATCATTTGTTCACATCGTGTTTTTTTTTCATTTTCGTTCCGTTTGTGATTTCTTTGGGCTGCATTCATGGCGAATCCGCCCAATCCTGTTCGGTCTCGTTCTCTCATCGACGATCCGTCGAGTCCTTACTATCTTCATCCGTCTGACGGTCCCGGACTGATCCTGGTATCGCAATTGCTCACCGGAGATAACTACGCCTCTTGGAGCCGCTCAATCACTATCTCTCTCACAGTGAAGAATAAATTAGGGTTTCTCGATGGCACAATCATCAAACCTGATGCTGATGATGCGATTCTTCTCAATTCATGGATCCGCAATCAGAATATGGTATTTTCCTGGATTTTAAATTCTTTGTCAAAAGAAATTCAAGCCAGTGTGCTCTATTCAAACTCTGCCCAAGAAATTTGGGATGATTTGCTCTCACGATTCAGACAGAGCAATGGACCGCGTTTGTTTCAATTGAAGCGCGAATTGGTGAGTCTTACGCAAGGAACACAATCTGTCAATGTCTATTATACCAGATTGAAAGCCATATGGGATGAGATTTCTACGTTTCATCCGTCGAATACTTGCACGTGTGGTGCTCTTCAACAACTGCATGACTATTCCAATATGGAATATGTGATGCATTTCTTAATGGGACTCAATGATTCGTTCCATCAAGCTCGTAGTCAGATTTTACTTGTTGACCCCCTGCCACCTATCAATCGTGTTTTTGCTCTCATGGTGCAAGAAGAGAGGCAGCATTCCATCATGCCTGTCCATACAGATCATCTCACCATGCTTGCCAAATCTGAACAATCCAAGAAGCATTATGGACAACAGTTCTCTTCTCAGTTCAATAAAGGTAAAGGGCGTCCGTTCTGCACTCACTGCAATACTCATGGTCATACGGTGGAAAACTGCTATAAGATTCATGGGTTTCCTCCCGGTTTCAAGTCAAGAAAGTTTAATCCTCCCACTGGAAATCGTGTCTCTGTCAATCAAGCATCCGGTCTTGATCCCAACATTGGTGATCCATCTTCTTCTATGGATAACTTGTTGCAGAATTTCAGTGCTTCTCAGTGCCAACAGCTGATGACCTTGTTCTCTCATCATCTCCAAGGTGGTTCTTCTTCCCGCACACAGTCTTTGGATGATCACACTAACAGCAACATCACTTGTTGTGTATCAGGTAATATACACTACAAGAAAAATGATTTTTAACAACATAAATTTAACAACGTGCAGCCAAGGAAAGTTGTTATATTATGTATTTAACAACATGCGTTTAATAAATGTTGTTGTTAGTACTAAAAAAATATTTTTAACAACAATCGCATTTTGCACCTTGTTAAAGTAGTTTACTACAAGACGGGAATGCATGTCGTAAAATCTCCGTCTTGAAATTGTAGACAACAACGTGTTTCCGCGCCTTGTGGATTAATATAACTGTAACAAGATACGGCGCATGTTGTTGAATTAGATTACTTCAAAACATTTTGTAGTGCCATAACTTCAACGTATTTTTTAATTAGATTTACAAGTAATAAATTATGAATTAATTTACTAATACTAACATTATTTAAGAAGCTAATTATGTATGTTATATAACCTCATAGTTCTAATTATTTAATATCTAAGTATTAAAATAATGTTTATATATATATATATATATATATATATATATATATATATATATATATATATATATATATATATATATATATATATATATATATATATTAAACAGAAAATATATTTATATTTTTAATATAACAGTATAAAAAAGTAAACATAAGATGTAGGAAAAAAAAAAGAGTAAAAAATACAAAAGAATTATAACAACAATTTAATAAAGTGACGGTAGTTTCCTCCATTAGTATTACCTTTTTTCTTTTTATTTTTAATATCCCCTAATCTTATTTTATTTTATTTTCCTTTTCTTCTTGCCCTGTTCCTCTTTCCATCTCCTCGCGCTAGACGGAAAACCTAAAACTCTCGCTACGACGATTCCCTCTCGTCGTGACGATTCTCTGCCTTGTTGTTCCTAAAATGCCAAATATCAACAAAAAAAAATTCATTGAACTCCAGATTTGAAGAAATTTTTGCTGCAATACCAGGAAATCTCTGTCAAGGAATCATAAAATACGTGGTACCAATCTCGCTTCTTGCTCAATCGCCCATCTATTTTGAATCAGGTACAATTATTCACTTCTTGATCAATTTAATTTTACAGTGATGTTTTGGCGGAATATTTTTTCTTCTGATTCTTCAATTTTCAAATTATATGTGTAAAGGTCCAAGTTTTAATTTGGGGAGTATCCCTGCTGTTAATGCTACAATTTTCAGTGGTTATTCCACTAAATGTAGTGAGTTAATTTTCAAATTTACATATTTTCCAACAATTTTGTTCAATAAAAAATCTAATGTCATTAGATGTAATTAATTGGTACTGAAAAATTCATGTTGCAAACAATCGGAACAAATATTTCTCTTTCCGTGTTTTGTGGGTACTCTTTTGATAGAGAGGTGTCTAAAATTTATGTTTGAGTTAAGGGTGTGCAGAGTACTGTGAATGGGTTGTATTCGTTTTAAGATATTCGAAATAAGTTTGCTAGAACATAAATAATCTGCTAAACTAAATATATGCCCTTGCTTTATTTGTTATTTTCTTGTGAATTTATGTAATTGGATATATTTTTTACCAGAAAGAGCAGGATGAATTGACCAATACTCTTCCAATATCAATGGTAATTCTTGTGGTTGGCCAAAGGCAAAAGAAATCGAGCAAGCAACATTGTACTTGCACGGTGCATTTGAACAGGACTAAAAAACTGCTTGGATCATTAGGAATAAACTGCCTCGAGCTAACGGTGATGATGAGTGCTACAATATTAACAGAATACATGTTGCTGACGTCATTCTTGCCACACCATCAGCGGTTAGTTAGTTGCGAGACTTATTTTCCCATTTTCATATGATCTTATTATTTCTTAAAATAACGTTTCTTGCAATCCTAAAATGCAATCAGGTGTTTTATCCCGTGTTCGTTTGCTATTTGTTTCTGCTACAAGCCAATTATAAATGACTTGGGTAATATTTATTGTGCATCACCTTCTTGATTAAAGTTACTTGCATTCTGAAATTTTAATATATGAGGATAATTTACCGTATTTTACTTTTCGTAGCGGCATGGGTGATAGGTTCACCTCGGGGGATTAAAAGGTCTGCCCAAATCTTATACATGGTGAGTATGAAAATGATCTCATTTCTTGTCATTTTAAATATATTTAAACTTTCTTGTTTGCATGTTTTACTAAGTACAGTTGTGTGGCAAAGAAGTTTTGTGAAAATGATAAGTGAAGGTACTATTCATTGACAACTTAACTTTTGAAAGGTGTTATTTTGGTACATACATATATTATTTCATTTTAATTGCTATCCTTTTTTGTCATTGGTGTTAGATAGATTTGGATCCATTGTCGCGAAAGAAACTGAAGACAAGGGAAATCGAAGATTAGATGAACTTTGACTTGAATAGAATGTGAGTTTAGACTACGGTACAAGAATACTACAAGTTAAATGTAAATAAATTAGTTTAGTCTTATCTATCGTACTGTACTTTGAGTAGATCGACTTTAATTCGATTAGACCATGGATGGTATTGTGAATTTGACGATTTAGTGTTGAATTACTTTGTTTATTTGACATTTAGGTTTTGTCAATGGAAAATAATTGATTTTAAAAATGTAAATGGATGGTGAAAGTTTGGAACAATATTGCATTTGTTCAGCAGGCCGAAAATGAATACAATGTGCACAACAACATGAATAGCATATTATTAATGAATTAATAAAATATTTGTAATCACACTATAACAACATGCGATGAGCATCGTTATATATCTTTCAACATGATGCATTTAAATGTTGTTGTTGTGTATGACAACATGCTTTGACTTGTTGTCATAAAACTTATAACTACCCGCCTGTGCATGTTGTTAATTACCTATGACAACATGCATGATGCATTGTTTTCGATTTTATACAACGGGCATTTACTTGTTTTACAGCGTTGTATGTACGTTGTCAAATGTACCGAGGATTTAACAACATGTCGGTCAACAACGTTCTGCTACATGTTGTCTTAACCCTTTCACAAACACATCAAGTGTTGTTAAAACACCTTTTTCTTGTAGTGATAGGTAATCTTATCCTTAGTTGTGGTTTGCCTCCTGAACTGTCCTCCTCTAGTTGGATTTTGGATTCTGGAGCATCCAAGCATATATGTAATGACAAATCTATGTTTGATTTTTTACATGCCATTCATAATGCATCTGTTCTTTTGCCAAATCATACTTCATTTCCAGTTAACCATATTGGTCATATCAAGCTTAGTCCAGACATTTTTCTGTACAATGTGTTTTATATTCCCCATTTCAAGTTCAACTTGGTTTCTGTGAGTGCTTTGCTTTCAGGCACAGGTTCCACAATACTCTTTTCTGATCAAGACTTTGTGATTCAGGACAAGTTGCAGAAGATGATTGGCAAGGGTGATAAAACTCAAGGTTTATATGTTTTAAACAACACTTATCCTAAGATAGATTCTTTTCCCGTTTGTTCAGTTTCAGCTTCTAGTGAGCTTTGGCATAGCAGATTAGGCCATCCCTCTACTCAAGCTTTATCTGTATTACATTCTCAACTTTCTATCAATAAATCCAATTTTTCAGATTCAATATGTTACATTTGTCCGTTGGCTAAACAACGAAGGTTATCTTTTAATTCCCATAGATCTTTTTCTACAAAATGTTTTGATCTAGTCCATTGTGACATCTGGGGTCCTTTTAAAATTCCTTCTCACTCTGGACATAAATATTTTGCTACGATAGTGGATGATTATTCTAGATATACTTGGGTTTGTCTTCTTCAAACTAAATCTGACATTTCTCAAGTTATTCATTCTTTTATTCACATGGTTTCTTATCAATTTGGCACCACTATTAAAACTTTTCGGTCAGATAATGCACCTGAGCTTGCCTTCACTGACCTTTTTGCTAAGTTAGGCATTCTGCATCAATACTCTTGTGTTCAGACTCCACAACAAAATTCCGTTGTGGAGAGGAAACACCAGCATCTTTTAAATGTTGCACGATCACTTTATTTTCAGTCCAAAGTTCCTATTCAGTTCTGGACTGATTGTGTGGTTACAGCTGCTTATTTAATCAACAGAACTCCTTCCAAACTGCTTCATAATTCTACTCCATTTGAAAGGCTTTATAATTCCCCTATTGATTATTCTTACCTCAAAGTATTTGGCTGTTTAGCCTTCGCTTCATCTTTGCCAGCTGGTAGGTCCAAGTTTGAACCAAGGGCCAGAATATGTGTGTTTCTGGGATATCCATCAGGTGTTAAGGGTTACAAACTCTATGACATAAATAGTAAAGAGATTTTTCTCTCTCGAGATGTTATTTTCCATGAACATGTCTTTCCATTTGCTACTGACATTTTACATAAATCATCTCTTGATCTTGTTGATCCTTTTCCTGAATTGGTATTACCTAATTTTGATGTTTTGGCTAAACAAGCTTCACAGATTATTGAATTCACTACAAATCATAGTGATGTTCACGATGTATTAACAGATTCATCATCTAGTGTTACACTGCCCTTAAGAAAATCTACAAGAGCCATCAAAAATCCTGGCTATCTTAATTCTTATCACTGTAATTCTGTCAATGCACACATAAAATATCCTCTTTCCGATGTTCTATCCTATTCTTCTTTATCCAACTCTTACAGGTCTTTTGTGATGAACATCTCCTCAGAACCTGAACCCAAGTTTTACCATGAGGCTGTCAAGCTCCCTGAGTGGAGAAAGGCTATGGAAGAGGAAATCACAGCCCTAGAGCACAATAATACTTGGACTGTCATTCCTCTCCCTCAAGGTAAAGTTCCTATTGGTTGCAAATGGGTATATAAGGTCAAAAGGAAAGCAGATGGGAGCATTGAAAGATACAAGGCTCGTTTAGTTGCTAAAGGTTACACACAACAAGAGGGCATCGATTATATGGATACTTTTAGTCCAGTTGCCAAGCTGGTAACAGTCAAAACTCTACTTGCTGTGTCCGCTTCCAAAGGATGGGTTTTACACCAACTGGACATCAACAATGCCTTCCTGAATGGGGACCTCTTTGAAGAGGTTTATATGAGTCTTCCACTTGGTTACAAATCCAGTGCTGGTCATAATTTAGTATGCAAGCTAACCAAATCTCTTTATGGCTTAAAACAAGCCTCAAGGCAATGGAACTCTAAGCTCACCGAGGCAGTTTCGCAGCTCGGTTTCACACAATCCGAAGCTGATCATTCCTTGTTTACCAAAGGTAAAGATAATTCTTTTATAGCTTTGGTTGTTTATGTTGATGATATTATCCTTGCAGGCCCATCTTTGGATGAAATTTCTAGGACCAAATCACAGCTGAGCTCTCTCTTCAAGCTAAGAGATATGGGAGACTTAAAATATTTCTTAGGAATTGAAATTGCACGATCAGCTGCAGGTTTATTCATTTCACAGAGAAAATACACTCTTCAACTTTTAGAAGAAAGTGGCACTCTTGCAGCCAAGCCAGTAGATCTTCCTATGGATGCCAACCAAAAGTTCAATTCAGAAGAT
Source organism: Erythranthe guttata (assembly GCF_056151865.1). Taxonomy (NCBI): domain Eukaryota; kingdom Viridiplantae; phylum Streptophyta; class Magnoliopsida; order Lamiales; family Phrymaceae; genus Erythranthe; species Erythranthe guttata. Next base: position 4,134,256 of record NC_142535.1, read on the forward strand.
GGAGAGCCTTTACAAGACATTTCTCTCTTTCGCAGACTTATTGGCCAGCTTTTATATCTTACGACAACACGGCCAGACATCACCTACGCAGTTCACAAATTAAGCCAATATGTCTCCAAGCCACGTGAACCACACCTCAAGGCTGTTCACCATATTTTGCACTACCTCAAAGGTCATCCAGGTCAAGGTTTGTTTTACCCCATCGGCTCGCCAATCACACTTAAATCCTTCTCTGATGCTGATTGGGGCTGCTGCCAAGATACGCGCCGATCAACAACTGGTTTCTGTGTCTTTCTTGGCGACTCCCTCATCTCCTGGAAAGCCAAGAAGCAAGCCACCGTTTCCCGATCCTCCGCTGAAGCCGAATATCGGGCCATGGCCTCCCTCGCGAGTGAATTGGTCTGGTTACAGCAAATCTTGCAAGACTTACAGCTTCATGTCAGACATAATACAGTCCTCTATTGCGATAATCAAGCTGCCATGTACATCGCAACAAACCCCGTTTTCCACGAACGCACGAAGCACATCGAGATCGATTGCCACTACATTCGTCAACAAGTTATTAAAGGCACTATCCGCCTCCTACCGGTCAAGACTGAGTACCAGATTGCAGACATTTTCACAAAAGCCTTACCACGTTCGAGCTTTCAATTTCTTCTTTCCAAGATGTCCGTAAAAGACATTTACCGTACATCTTGAAGGGGGGGTATTAGCTATATTAATAAATATTACGTTTTATTAGAAAAACACGTTTTATACTTATTCATATGTAAACACGCTTATATTACTTTATTATAAATAGGAATAGTTAGTGGAGAAAATAAAGATACAACAGAGAAAACAATTAGTCGTCTTCCCCAATATATCTTCTCTCTCTGTAAAATATACTTGGTAAATTTCAATTCAATTCCATGGAGGTTTACATATTATAATAAGAAACTAAATTTTGTTCTCCAATTTCTTCGTTTATGATTTTTTTCTATATTTTTCTGTGCTTTTGTTGGTTGAAACATAGTTTACGATTTTCTGTTCATCGGTTTTTCTCTGTTTTGGGCTGCAAGTTTGCCTTGCAACTTTCAATTTTTTAACATCTTAATTTTTTCTTGAATTTCTTACAGATTTTCGAAAAAAACTTCAAAATTTACATTATATCCGATTTTTTCCGAAATTCCGAAATTTCCGATTTTTTCGGAATCGGAACGAGTTTCTAAATTCCGAAATTTTCGGAATCGGAATCGGAAGTCAATTTAGACTTCCGAAAAAAATCGGAATTTTTCCAAAACCCCTAAATCCGATCCGATCCGTCTAGCAGCCCATCTCTTATGAACAAATCAACTTCTCGTCCCATGAATTTTTTTTCCCATTTCCCTTTAACATCAGCAGTCTCCATGGCAGCTGTAAGATATTCAAATTTTGATCCAAACAATTATAAGTTCAAATTTTGGTAGAAAAATATGATAATCACAAAAATATGATCAAATTCTGCCCACATAATAAATTAGTAATGAACTATTAAAGTATCATTACACATTGCAATAGAAAAGAAAGAGCATATAATTGAATTATTATAATTGAATGATAAATTATAGGTTTTGTCAAATAGATAAAGTAAAATTGGATTTATACAAGTCAATACATAAGGGAATTTATAACGAGACCGTAATAAAAAAAATAATAAAAAACTGGTCAATAAAACTTGGAATCTATTTCAAAAAGGAATTTTTTTTGGGGAAAATTTGACAAAAGCCCCCCATTACATAAGTGTCATTACAATGAGTTTAATTATTTTTGTTTCAAAAAAAAAAAAAAAGTTTAATTATTTTGGGATCATTAGCAATAAACCCCTCATATAGATAATAAATGGTGATATGTCCACCCAAATCTTTCTTTGTGATAAACTCCTAGAATTTGTATTCCCAATTCTACCCCTATGTCAATTAGCATAATTAGTCTCAATTATTCATATTTTCTCTCTTTCCATAACAATAATCTAATTCCTAAAAATTTGCTTCCTAATTCTTAAAAATTTTCTACCAAATAAAAAAAAATGTGTGTTTTATTTTTTTTTATTTTTTTATTTTTTTCGGATATTTTAGTCATTTTTTATTTATTTTTATTTTTTAATAGTTTTTTAATAAAAATATATATTTTTTAAAAAAAAATTAAATAAAAAATTGAATTTTTTTTCTCGACAGATTTACAACTCCAAATATGACTATAGTTGAATATGACTATATGTGACTATGTAGACATATTCTTTCTTTATATTGCAATTTATTACATTTTCAACTTAAAAATTCCGATTATATAGTGTGGTATAGTCATGTTGACCCTAATTATATAAAACAACTAAGAATCTCTATTGTTTACGAAAACAATCCTATCAAAATCCACACAAAAAACAACAATTTTGAATCTAGTTATTAGAACTCAACTTGAAAACGAGAAGATAGAACATATTCGAATATGACTACAGTCATATTCAACAATAGTCATATTCGAACATGACTATAGTCATGTTACTGCTATTGTTCATATCTGAAACTGTATTTTCAGATCTGAAAAAAAAAATCGAAAAATACATAAATAAAAATAGAAAAATGACGAAATAGAGCCATGGGGAGTCGACGACAACGGCGATTGTGGCGGTGGTGAAGGAAAGAGAGTGAGAGAGGCGGCGACGGTGGTGGTGGTGGACAAATCTGGAAAAAAAAATGAGAAAGATAACGAAAAAGAGAGAAAGAGCCTTACGTGGAAACGAATGAGGAGGCGGCGGCAACGAGCGGCGACGGTAATGGTTGTGTACAAATCTATGTGGAGACGATGGTGGTGTAAAGAGAGAGAATTCGAGAAAAACAACGATCACGAGAAAATAATAAATCACTAATCGAGTGAATCAACGATTGTCATATTCGAACCATAGTAGTCACATTGATGCTGCTGTTTCAGATCTGGAGAATTTTTTTTTTCGAAAATAATGAAGAGATGGAGGGGGAGGCAACGACAACGACGGTAAATGACAGAGAGACTAGGGGACGTGGCTACGGTGGACAAATCTGGAAAAAAAACTGAGAAATCGAAAGAAAACGAAAAAGGAAAATCTCCATGCAACGCATCCGACGAAGGGCGACGACGAGGTGGGGGACGCACCGCCGCCACCACTTGTACGGAGGAGGGCCTCCTGCATTAGGTTTCGGCCGACCGGCGGTTGAAAGGTATTTTTGGCTCCGCGATGACGAGTGCACGAACAACGGTGGCTATGGTGAGTGGACTACGGCGGTGGTGAGAAAAAGATGAAGGAGGGCGCCGGCGGTAAAAAGATCTGCAGAAAGACGAAAAAAGAAAAAAAAAAAAGAAGAATAGAGAGAGAGAGAGAGAGAGAGAGAGAGAGAGAGAGAGAGAGAGAGAGAGAGAGAGAGAGAGAGAGAGAGAGAGAGAGTTCATAAACTCTATTCCTAATGGTATTGATCCTGCAATCATGATGCGAGAAAAAAATTAACTAGTCTATGTTCCTTAGGGTGCTTTTGGATGGGACGATTAATTGAGGAGGTATTTCAGATCCGTAACAATAAACTCATTGTACTTGTTCGGACATAGAGATTCATTGTGGATTTCAAATCCACAGTTCTCATTTTTAGTTTTTAGTTTTTAGTTTTTATAGCTGTTCATATATAGTGATTTTCATGTTTATATAGTTGTTTATACGTATTGGTTTTTATGTTTATACAAAGTGGTTTTCACGTGTCTTCGATTTTCTCGTTCCTGGAATAATTTCGGAATGGCGAGAAGCACATGCAGTATAAACGAAGAACAATCATGTAAATTAATTGCAATTTTGCAACTAATCGGTTTAAATCAACAAACACAGGACATTAATTAATTTTCGTCGCTGATTTTTAAACCATCTTGTCGTGCTAACAAATAACTGTGGCTTCCTAAAAAAATGTGCTTTTAGTGTCTAATTTATTTCTTCATTAGAACAACAATCTCCGTTGGCGGGCTTGGTGTAAACGGTCGACAAACGATAATTTTCGACTGGATTTAGAGTGTGATTTTGGGGCATAATTGTTTGGAGGATTTTTTGGTGCTATTAATTGGGGGAGATCTGTATTTATCAAAATATATATATTTTTTTAATTTATTGGAATAGTTATTGGGGCATATAAGATATTTTGGATTGATTGAATTTATGTCAAATATCAATTCCAAAACATGGATTTATCAAGAAGTCAAAATCGAATGAGGGGGTTTTATCAAATAACCCCAATTTTTTTGACTCTATATTAACCGCAAAAGGCATATGAAGGGGTTTTCTCCAATGTTTTGAAACCCGGATCGGACCGGCCGGTTCGACCGGTTTAACCGGGAACCGCTGCCTTGTCCGGTCCGGTTGGCACTATAAACCCGAAAGTTGCAAAAAACCGGTTTAAATGGTAAAACCCGGATTTTTGGCCGGTTGAACCGCAAACCGGAAACCGGCTAAAAACCGGTTTTTTGTGAAGTCAATAGTAGATATGAGCAAGATAGGGGAGGAAGAAGAAAACAAACGAAAATTGAAGAAAATCGGTCAAAATTGCCGCTAAATCAGGCAGAGGACTTGGGTAGTGCTAGTTCTCAGGCTAAGTCATGACTCTCGAGATGTTGTGGCTTGATGGGTGGTGGTGATTGGGGAAGAAAGAAGCGGAAAAAGAGAAAAATAAAGGATTTTATGTTTGAGGTGGCTTGGTGGGCGAGAATTTTTTCATTGTATTTTATTTTATTTTATTTTACTACAGTATATTAGTAGTAGTGACGGAGATTAATGAAATAAAAAAATAAAAAAAGGTAAATTTAAAAGAATATGAAAAAATATATTAATATTAATTGTAAATATAAATTAAATTATTTACTGTTTTGTAGCCTGTAGATGTTTGATAAATTATTAATAACTGTTGAATAGAAATTAATGATGAATATTAAAATACATTTTATAAAGAAATTATATTATAATTATTCGCAAATAATTAAAAATAGAAAATATTAAAAAATCCGATTGGACCTCGGTTGAACCGGTCCAACCGCGACCCAATAGTCTATCCGGTTCTATGTCCGATCCGTTTTTTCAAAACATTGGTTTTCTCAAACAATCTCTCAAATATAATTGGAGTGTAAATTACAATTTCAAGAGAGTTTTATTGGACTATTATTATTATTATTATTATTATTATTATTATTATTATTATTATTATTATTATTATTATTATTATTATTATTATTATTATTATTATTATTATTATTATTATTATTATTATTATTATTATTATTATTATTATTATTATTATTATTATTATTAAAAAGAATAAAATAGTAATATCCGTAACCGAGAAGGATAAGTACTCTTTTCTGGCCCTTCGATGAGATTAATCTGAGCCGTCCGTCCACTCATCACCGACTCTTCTATATATACCCATCCCCTCAAACTATTGTCTGAGTTTGGTTCTCTGTGTATGTCGTTTCGTCTTTTTAGATTATGTATGTATGTATGTATGTATGCATGTATGATACCGTCTGATTGTGATTCGGATTTGATTTTATTTGGGTTATTTTGCCGGTCTGATTAATCGGATCGTCGTGGATTCGCCGGCGTATCTTTGCCAGGCCGTTTGATTATGGTTCGGGTTTGGTTTTCTGTTGGTGATTTTGATCCGGCGTGGTACTAGGGTTTGCTAATCGGCGTGATGTTATATGACAATTTGTTGTTCTGTTCTTTTGGCTGATTCTAAGCAGTGTCTGGTAAACCTTCTCTCTGTTCTGCCGAGTAAATTTTTTAATGTATCTTTTAAATCACTATTTGGTACTTTTTGTTTATGGTTTTAGGAAAGGTTTCATCTTTATTTTATGGAGTTAAGCTAATTGTGCAACTACAACGATTGATCTGATTTTACTAGAGCTTATGCACACCTGGATTATGTGGATAGGATCGCCAATTGCTTAAGCTAGAGATCTCGGTTGGATCTGACGACAGGAAGATAATTTATTTTGTGATTTAATAATTAGCTTATCGATTTTTCTTTTGTTTCTGATTCTGTAATATGTTGATATATTCTTATGCAATCATCATCCTTCTCATTCAATTTTCAGATTTCTTGTTTATATGACCATATGTTTTTAAGATTTCCTGTTCTTATTTGGATGATTTTGATACGGCATGTGGTATGATGTTTGGTCATGGCCCCCTATTTTCTCTGTTTTCCGATTGTTTGAGTTTTGATTATGTTCTCTCTGTTCGGTGTCTGATGGTCCTTTGATTTGGTTTTCTTATATGAGATGGCATAGACTTCGACGGATATAGTTAAAATATGATTTTTTTGTAGAAGACAGAGCTTCAAGTTTGAGTATTTTATCCTTACCCTGGTTTTTTTTTTTATTTTGTGTGAAGTCGTTAGAAGTTTGGTTACCATGTAAGATGTTTGCTTGCAATATGATACTCCTCGACCTTCGGCTGTTGCTTTGGACTGTGTTGTTCCACAGGTGTGGTAAGAAAGTGGAACTCAGCTCTGAGACAACCGTCAGTTCCATATATTGCTCTCTCTCTCTCTCTCTCTCTCTCTCTCTCTCTCTCTCTCTCTCTCTCTCTCTCTCTCTCTCTCTCTCTCTCTCTCTCTCTCTCTCTCTCTCTCTCTATCTCTATCTCTCTCTCTCTCTCTCTCTCTCATCCTCCTTATTTTGGACCCTTTGGACAGGATTACCTGCGGGAAGATAGGTTATTTTACCGCAGCCAGTACCTTTTTTTTGTGGCTTATGTCGTAGTTCCATTTTTACTCTCTACTTGCTTACAGTCTAATTATTGGGAGCCTATGTTATATGTTTCTTTTCTCTGCCTTACTGTCTAGGTCTTCTTTGAATTAAAGAATGATTATTTATTTGGCAAGGTATTTAGGTCTTCTTTCAATGATAGCATCTCTTCCTTTAGACTTAGAGTGACCTCCCGTGATATGACGCAAGTAAGGGCCACAAAATGCCCGTAGATGGTGAGCATATCCACCACTATCCAAATAGCATCCTTTCTTCTAGACTTAAGAGTGACCTCGGTTATATGGCGCGAGTATGGGCCCGTACTTGGTGAGCCTATCCACCACTATCCAAATAGGATCCTTTCTTCTAGACTTAAGAGTGACCTCTGGTGATATGGCGCGAGTATGGGCCCGTACTTGGTGAGCCTATCCACCACTACCCATGTGGCATCCTTTCATCTAGACTTAAGAGTGACCTCCGGTGATATGGCGCGAGTATGGGCCCGTACTTGGTGAGCCTATCACCACTATCCAGATAGCATCCTTTCCTTTAGACTTTAGAGTGACCTCCGGTGATATGGCGCGAGTATGGGCCCGTACTTGGTGAGCCTATCCACCACTATCCAAATAGCATCCTTTCTTCTAGACTTAAGATTGACCTCCGGTGATATGGCGCGAGTATGGGCCCGTACTTGGTGAGCCTATCCACCACTATCCAAGTAGAATCCTATACTTAAGAGTAACTTCCGGTGATATGGCGCGAGTATGGGCCCGTACTTGGTGAGCCTATCCACCACTATCCAAATAGCATCCTTTCTTCTAGACTTAAAGAGTGACCTCCGGTGATATGGCGCGAGTATGGGCCCGTACTTGGTGAGCCTATCCACCACTATCCAAGTAGCATCCTAGACTTAAGAGTAACCTCCGGTGATATGGCGCGAGTATGGGCCCGTACTTGGTGAGCCTATCCACCACTATCCAAATAGCATCCTTTCCTTTAGACTTTAGAGTGACCTCCGGTGATATGGCGCGAGTATGGGCCCGTACTTGGTGAGCCTATCCACCACTATCCAGATAGCATCCTTTCCTTTAGACTTTAGAGTGACCTCCGGTGATATGGCGCGAGTATGGGCCCGTACTTGGTGAGCCTATCCACCACTATCCAAATAGCATCCTTTCTTCTAGACTTAAGATTGACCTCCGGTGATATGGCGCGAGTATGGGCCCGTACTTGGTGAGCCTATCTACCACCATCCAAATAGCATCCTTTCTTCTAGACTTAAGAGTGACCGCCGGTGATATGGCGCGAGTATGGGCCCGTACTTGGTGAGCCTATCCACCACTATCCAAGTAGCATCCTAGACTTAAGAGTAACCTCCGGTGATATGGCGCAAGTATGGGCCCGTACTTGGTGAGCCTATCCACCACTATCCAAATAACATCCTTTCCTCTAGACTTTAGAGTACCTTCGGTGATATGGCGCGAGTATGGGCCCGTACTTGGCGAGCCTATCCACCACTATCCAAATAGCATCCTTTCTTCTTGACTTAAGAGTGACCTCCGGTGATATGGCGCGAGTATGGGCCCGTACTTGGTGAGCCTATCCACCACTATCCAAGTAGCATCCCATACTTAAGAGTAACTTCCGGTGATATGGCGCGAGTATGGGCCCGTACTTGGTGAGCCTATCCACTACTATCCAAATAGCATCCTTTCTTCTAGACTTAAAGAGTGACCTCCGGTGATATGGCGCGAGTATGGGCCCGTACTTGGTGAGCCTATCCACCACTATCCAAGTAGCATCCTAGACTTAAGAGTAACCTCCGGTGATATGGCGCGAGTATGGGCCCGTACTTGGTGAGCCTATCCACCACTATCCAAATAGCATCCTTTCCTTTAGACTTTAGAGTGACCTCCGGTGATATGGCGCGAGTATGGGCCCGTACTTGGTGAGCCTATCCACCACTATCCAAATAGCATCCTTTCTTCTAGACTTAAGAGTGACCTCCGGTGATATGGCGCGAGTATGGGCCCGTACTTGGTGAGCCTATCTACCACCATCCAAATAGCATCATTTCTTCTAGACTTAAGAGTGACCGCCGGTGATATGGCGCGAGTATGGGCCCGTACTTGGTGAGCCTATCCACCACTATCCAAGTAGCATCCTAGACTTAAGAGTAACCTCCGGTGATATGGCGCGAGTATGGGCCCGTACTTGGTGAGCCTATCCACCACTATCCAAATAACATCCTTTCCTCTAGACTTTAGAGTGACCTTCGGTGATATGGCGCAAGTATGGGCCCGTACTTGGTGAGCCTATCCACCACTATCCAAGTAGCATCCTATACTTAAGAGTAACTTCCGGTGATATGGCGCGAGTATGGGCCCGTACTTGGTGAGCCTATCGACCCCTAACGAAATAGTAGCCTTTCTTCTAGACTTAAGAATGACCTCCCGTGATATGGCGCGAGTAAGGGCCACAAAATGCCCGTACTTGGTGAGCCTATCCACCGCTATCCAAATAGCATCTTTTCTTCTAGACTTAGGCAGCCCCACAATGAAATCCATGGTGATGTAAGACTATGCCTTCAAATCTTCGTTCAGCCGTCCCAAAAAAGCCCTAATGTAATATTCTTCAGTTAAGTTTCTGTAAGATCCCCCCATGTTTCTTCATGTATGGTATTCTTTAGTTTCTTGACATGGTTTTTTCCCAAAGTATTATTTCTTGCCTTAGATTTTGGGAGCAGTCGTGAAAGTGTTCGGATGTTATTTCTATCGGTTTTATTGTCATTCTGCAATGGAATTGTTTGTGATTTTAGTTGGTCAGATAATGCACTACTGGTGTGGAACGTGCTGCTTCTGCAGATCAAGTGAGTAGTTATTCTAAAGATCTCTCTTTTTGCTTTATAAATCTTGAAGTGGTCTTATATGCATTGAGCTATTTTAGTCTATGAAGATTTGGTTCTTTGTCCTGGCAATTTTTCTACACACTCTTGAAGTTGGGACTATGCATCCCAGAATAGTAAACCTGGTTCAGTTGCCCGTGTTGGATTTCGCACTTGTAGGATTTGTTGATGTTATGATACATTTGTGGCTGCCGTTGGGGCCTCGGTTTCTGCTCATATTTTGTGATTCTTATGAGGAGACTTTAGATTTGCTGCTCTGCTGTTTTGAGGATGTTTAAAATCAATTGAATATGCTTTGGAATACCATTCTGCAGTCTGCACAGTTCTTTGTCAGTTCATTGTGATTTGTACTACGTGGGAATTTTCTAGTGCGAGAAATTTTTATTTGCACATTGTAAGTTAATGATTTTATCTAATACTGGTAATATGCTAAAGTGATCCATTTTTCAAGTCTCAATGAATTTATTTGATTAAGATTTAGTTTTGCGTAAATGTTTAAGTATTAGTTGCCTTATGTGATAAAATTTATTTCCTCTTGGACTTGTCCTCGATACGACTTTGGTAATTTTTTACACATGAGGTTTTTCCTTCATCAGTAATGTTCGCCACAATAATTTAAAGGAAAAAAAAAAAAAGGGAAATGAATGATTGAAACGTGTACGGAAGTTTTTTTTAGTAACTAAGCTTTTAATGATTTCAGAGGACTTCTGTTACCTCGTCACTACATCGATGTTTCATTTTGTCTTGTGCTTTCTGATCTGTCCTTGATTTCTATTCTCTGCTTGAAAGAGACGTAGGTTTACTTACCGTTTTGCATTTTAATGCTTCTTGTGTAATTGGAATCATCCAGGTTCAGGCAATCTGTTCTTCCTTCTTACTGTTGATTTTAGATATTTGTTTGTCTGATCACTATGTTTTTCTGGTTATGGGACTTGCTCGCCTTTTTTGCAGAACCCGTGGTAGTGGTAAAATAGGCTGAACTGAAATGCATGATTATGCATTAAGACCCTGGCAATCTGTCTTTGCTGTTGAGAATAATTTCAGTTTGTCTCGGTCTTTGTTTAATGTGGTTTGTGTCACAAAGCTCTCGAATTCGGAAAATTCCACAAGTCTGTTCTCCTTCCCTGCCATTGAGTTTAGTTCTATGGTTGTTTGATCTCTATGTTCTTCTGGTTTTGGGGTTTGTTCGCCTTTTTGTGCAGAACCCTATTATATGTTAACTGCTCTCCATCGATTTTCTGTCATTGGAATTTTCTGACCGTTCATCATCACTTCATTAACCAGCATATTTGGTGAAGGTGAAATTTATATTGTCAGGCCTTTTAAGGGTGTTATCTCTGCTTCCTTCTTGCGGGGACTCGTTTAATCGAACATCCTCCATTTGTTTAGTGATTTATGTTGTCGGCAGTTTGTTCGTTGGAGTTTTTGGGTTGTGTTTGTTAGATATTTGTTGCTTTAATTTGTTGTGTTTTATGGTTATCTTTGAAAATTTTTGATCCTTAACTAAATCTATTATATTATGGTGGTTTGGGTCAACACTTTGAAAGACTTTACATTATGGCCTGTTCTGTTCATGTGAAGGGCTATTGACCATGTTTACGTTTCTTGGTTAACGAATTTCTTGAAGATACCCTATTTATGCAGCAGATGAATCTGTCTCTGGTAATGAATGTGTTGATACCAAATATTAGTCTGAATTGCTCTCTGTGTTTTTAATGTTGACGACAATCTGTCTTTTGGCTGCAAGTATGTGATTTGTCTGTCCTATTTCTGTCTAAACTGGTTGGATTAATTATTAATTATATCATGAAAGAGCTGTCTTCATTGCTCTATCAGATCACCCTTTTTTGGCCTTTGGAAATAAATTTTACTTGCCAAGATTAGTTAACTTTTGATGCGAAAAAAAAAGCATGGAGATTATATAGCTCTCTCAAAAATCCGAGTTAACTTTTTTCATTTTTGTACATATAGACTTAGTAATGTATAATCGAATTACGTGTGGCTTCTTGAACTTTTTTCTGCATGTCCTCTGGTTTCTCAATTTCCCAGTACTTCCTAGAGCTCCAGGTTGCTGAGTTGATGGTGTTATGCTGGTTTCTCAATTTCCTTAGCAGGATTTAAGGTAATCATAATGACATATTTATAGCTCTACCCCCCAGTTATAATTGAATAATCTATAATCTTTAATTTATTAACTTTTCTAATCTTGAATAGGATTATTTAAATAATAATTTATAATTTATGGATGATTATCTGCTAGATTTTATCTGTTTATATAATGTCTTGGCTATAATTCATGACGGTACCTATAATCTATTTTATACGTTCTTAGTTCTTACTCTAGTTGTTTAGGATTCTAGTAATCCAGAGTTATGTAATCATAGATTATAAACTATAATGTACTGATTTGGATTTGAATTTTTGTTTTATATTTTCATAAACTTGCTGAATATAAAATTTATTTTGAATAGTGGCATTTTAAATCAGTTTCTTGCATTCTTCTTAATCAACATGCCATCCTAGGTTCACTAGTTTCTGAAGTCTCTATTTGTCCGAAAATCAACTTTTCTAAGTAATCTAGTAAAATTGCAATTTGGTATGACTTCTAAAACTAGATATTTTCTTGGGCTTTAAACTAGAGGCTGAAAATCTTATTCATAATTGAACTTTTGCCTACTATGTGTCGAGAATTTTGGACTCTTCTTTTACTTGTTGGTTATTAACTTTTTATCCTTGGGTGGTTCGCTTTTCCGGAGCTGTGATTTTTTATTTACTTTATTTGTAATCCCTATCATGAATTACTGTGATTCCTGGAGAGTGTTTTATAATATTAACTTGCCTCGTGAACTTCACTACAAAATATGAGACCATGACTTGCAATAAGAACCCCCCTTGTGTCTTCATGTATGGTGTTCTTTTGTTTCTTGCCTTAGATTTTGAAAGCAGTCGTAAAAGTGTTGGATGTTATTTCTATCGGGTTTTCTGTTATTTTGCAACTGGAATTGTTTGTGCTTTTAGTTGGTCAGATAATGCGTGCGGAACCTGCTTCTTCTGCAGATCAAGTGACTAGTATAAATCTTGAAGTGGTCTTACATGCATTGTGCAAGTTAAGGTTTTTTTTCCTGGCAATTTTTCTAGGCAATCTAAGTTGGCACTATGCATCTCAGAATAATAAACCTCGTTCAGTTGTCAATTAGTATTTGAAGTTGACTGTGAGGGCATTGGTTTCTGCTCGCATGTTGTGATTCATATGAGGAGATTTTAGATTTGCTTAGGGCCCCATATAGGCTTGAGCCGGCTCTGTCTGGAAAGATCCAATTTTTTTTTTTTCAAAGAGGTCGATTTCGGTCCATTGCATTTGACTTGCACCCATAGTCTTTCCTTGTTTTCTCCTCTATTAATATATGTAAGTTCCTATCAAAAAAGAAAAAGAACAAAAAAAAAAGTATTCGGAGGGTTTCTTTTGTTTCAGGATTGAATGAACCAATAACCAATATATTTGTTTCATGATTGAATGAACCCATTACAATTTAAGATAATCTTGGAGACGTGCTATTTTCACCCTT